>NW_011276823.1:0-849 GCF_000146605.3 Meleagris gallopavo
GGGGCAACGGCTGTTGAGGAGGGTGGATAGCGATAGGACAAGGGGAAATGGTTTTGAAGTGAGACAGGGGAGGTTTAGGTTGGTTATTAGGAGGCAGCTTTTCACGCACAGGGTGGTGACGCACTGGAATGTGTGCTTGAGAGTCACTTCCAGGATGATCTGCTCCATGATCCGTGACCAGCACAGAGGTGAGACTGACATGCTGGTAGTTCCCCGCGTCACACTTTCTATCCTTCCTAAGAGGTGTGCTGTCACCTTTTTTCTCCTCACCAGGGACTTGACCTGACTGCCTCGACTTCTGAAATACCATGGAGAGTGGCTCGGTGACTGCAGCGGTGAAGTCCCTCGGAACTCTGGGACTCATCTCGTCAGGACCCAAAGACTCCTGGCTGTTTGGGTCCTCAGGTGGTCCAGAACCTGATCTGCCATGGCAGTGTGGGATGGGAAGGGGTGTGTGGGACTGAGGAAGCAATGGCAGTCCCTACCTCACCAAAGCAAAGATGAGGACTGTGCATAATGAGCAGTTCTCAGACAAGATGGAAGCAAAAATGGTGTCGGGTAGCTGAGCCTTCTCTGGTGGTAAGCAACATGGTGCACAGAGTGCAGCCATGTGCTCCGAGCAAGGAGCACAGGTTTGTGCAAGAGGCCCGGATGCAGGGCAGTGCCTTCATGACTGTATTGTGTCCAACAGGTGGCAGCAGAGCTGCGGTGCTCCCAAGTGCCGTAACAACTGCACGGAGAGATGTGTTGGTCTCTGTGGAAACAGCAAGGAAGTGGAATGTGCATTTCCCGGCATGCCCCGGAACCTCACTTTGCTGACTGGTCATTGTCTGCCCAGCAGGTAAGGGC
>NW_011276826.1:0-347 GCF_000146605.3 Meleagris gallopavo
AAATCCATGCAGTCAGTAGACTGCTGGTGCTTTTAAGCATTAGTAATTATCAGCCTTCCTCCTTGGGATGTTAATGATAGTGGTTTGACCTTACCCCAGCATTCCTATCTAAATGTGTAACTTAGCCATCAGTTTGCTTTAAATCAAGCACGAAATCTGTCTGAGTGCCATTTCATATGGATATTAAAAAACATCAGGGTCTCCTTGGCTGCTTTTGTCAGCTAAATCTTTTGCAATTCTGTGAATATATATTTAAACCAGATTTAAAACCTGACCTTCCTTAAATTTTATACAGTAAGTTTTTCATTGCGCTGAAGAGGAGCTTCACCTGCTTTTATTGCTGTGCA
>NW_011276833.1:0-311 GCF_000146605.3 Meleagris gallopavo
GTGTGAGGTCATTTTGAGTTTGTGACGTCACATGGCAGGTGTGACTTGATTCGGAGTGTGTGACGTCAAATGGGGGTGTGTGACATCCTTTTGGGGGTGTGGCGTCACATGGGGTGTGTGATGTCACATGGGGTGTGTGACGTCATTTTGGGCGTGTGACGTCACTTGGGTGTTGTGATGTCACATGGGGTGGGTGACGTCATTTTTGGGTTATGATGTCAAATGGGTGGGTGTGACATCACATGGGGTTGTGACGTCACTTGGGGGTTGTGACGTCACATGGGGTGTGTGACATCATTTTTTGGGGTCTG
>NW_011276836.1:0-337 GCF_000146605.3 Meleagris gallopavo
TCTTGATCTGAAACTGCCTGAATTTCATGACATTCAGACATGCAGAAAGTTCACCTTTTTTCCCCCAGGCATTTGAGAATGACGAATAACTGTGGTGGTGGTGGGGAAATCAATTTTTACTGTTATTATTATTACCTGTCTTACCAGTAATGGTTTATATTAAATTCTGCTGCTTTTCTTAAGTTATTACTTGAGATTAAGGCTGTGGGGGGAAAAAAATGTCTGAAAATATGGTTTAGATAGAACCAAAAGCATTTAAATGAAAACCAAGTAATACTAATACTGGTCAAAGAAAACTTTTTACTACACTAGTAACAAATTAGTTTCCTCCCATGAT
>NW_011276841.1:0-577 GCF_000146605.3 Meleagris gallopavo
CCATTGAGTGCTGCTGTGCCAGGTATGTTAGAACTCCAATATGAATTGGAGTCAAAGGCAGCCAAATGGTACGCCACCACTGATATTGCTAATGCCTTTTTCTCCATTCCTTTGACCAAAGAATCTAGGCCAGAGTTTGCTTTCACCTGGAGGGGCATTCAGTATACCTGGAATCGTTTGCCCCAGGGGTGGAAACATAGCCCAACCATTTGCCATGGGCTGATCCAAGCTGCACTGGAACAGGGAGGTGCTCCTGAGCATTTACAGTATATTGATGACATCATCGTGTGGGGCAACACAGCAAAGGAAGTTTTTGAGAAAGGAGAGCAAATAATCCAGATCCTTCTGCGTGCTGGTTTCGCTATGAAGCGAAGCAAAGTGAAAGGGCCTGCCCAGGAAATTCAGTTCCTAGGTATAAAGTGGCAAGATGGCCGTCGTCACATCCCAACAGATGTGATCAACAAAATCAGCGCCATGTCTCCACCCACTAATAAGAAAGAGACACAATCGTTCCTGGGTGTAGTGGGTTTTTGGAGAATGCATGTTCCAAACTACAGCCTCATTGTAAGCCCCCTTT
>NW_011276845.1:0-306 GCF_000146605.3 Meleagris gallopavo
GGGTATGACATCACATGTGGTTGTGTGACGTCACATGGGGTGTGTGACGTCATTTTAGAAGTGTGTGACGTCACTTTGGGGGTATTGCATCTCTTGGGGGTTGTGACATCATTTGGGTTTTGTGATGTCACAATGGGTGTGTGACGTCACATGGGGTGTGTGACGTCACTTTTTTGAGTTATGACGTCAGATGAGTGGGTGTGACATCACATGGGGTGTGTGACGTCACATGGGGGTTGTGACTTCATTATGGGGGTGTGACATCACATGTGGTGGTGTGACGTCAAATGGCGTCTGTGACGTTAT
>NW_011276850.1:0-367 GCF_000146605.3 Meleagris gallopavo
CCTAACCCTAACCCTAACACTAACCCTACCCTAACCCTAACCCTACCCTAACCCTAAACCAAATATTACATTTTCACACCAAAAATACCAGTTGTCTCCCCAACAATATGGCAATATCTCCCAGAAATACCAGTTTTCTCACCCAAAACACAACCCTAACCGTAATAACTTCGTATAGCATACATTACTACCGAACGTTATACGACCTAACCCTAACTTTAACCCTAACACAAACATTACATTTTCTCACGAAAAATACCAGTTGTCTCCCCAACAATATGGCAATATCTCCGAGAAATACCAGTTTTCTCATCCAAACACAACCCTAACCCTAATCCTAACCCTACCCTAACCCTAACCCTAACCC
>NW_011276859.1:0-322 GCF_000146605.3 Meleagris gallopavo
CTCAGGGTATTTTTGCTATATTTTTCACTCTTTGCTTTCTACTTACTATGTCTGTATTCTTTACCTCCTAAATATTCTAAATATCAGTTGACACTATTGGAATTGATATTTCACTCTACTACATTTTTAATAGGTATAGTCATCTTCAAAAATTTTTAGGGGATAAATATGCTTACCCAGAAATAAGCTCCAAAAAAAAGTTTTTAAACGCATGTAAGGAACACAGTTGCAGGAAAAAAAGATGGCCCTTGAGCTTGAGGCAAGGGATAAGACGCAAGGGAACTGGTTTCTATTCCTCGGTCTGCCAGAGCTGTTCCATGGT
>NW_011276874.1:0-328 GCF_000146605.3 Meleagris gallopavo
GGTCTCAGAGAGCACAGAATCTTCAGGAAGCTCTTAACAGGTAGGTTGGTGCTGTCCAAAGAGAGCAACTGCCAAGAACTGTGTTTGTGCCAAAGCCCAAATCCAGCTATGTGGGAAACACGTGGCCCCACTCACTGAATGTGTTGCAGGTTTCAAAGCCAGCCGTAATACTGCATGAGAGAAATTTGGATCTATAGGATTTATATTATATATCTGTCTGTTAAATTCCAAAGACTGAGAGCACTATTCTGGTTGTCTCAGAGCATGGAACTAAAAGATGACTTCTTGAACAGTAAAAGTTTCAGTAGCAGCAACCATGGTAGTAGGT
>NW_011276879.1:0-321 GCF_000146605.3 Meleagris gallopavo
TCAGTTTCTGATTGCACTCATTTTGGCATCAGTCCAATTTAGATGTACTGATTTGTATGGATTTTTACAAATTCAGACAACAAAATTATGAGAGAGCTAGAAAATCCTATGATGGTTAAGAGTGCTCTGGTCATTGCTCAAGATTTTTATTGTAGTTACTTTCCTTTTCAATAAATGAGGCTAGAATTCCTCATTTATTAAGCTTAAAACAGTATTTTGCATTGAACTGCTCTGAGTTTTTGAACATGGCTGCGACGCAGAGTAGGTGAAGGAAGGCTTGTTCTTCCTCTACACTATAATTAGGAAATGTTGTGAAATCTA
>NW_011276905.1:0-309 GCF_000146605.3 Meleagris gallopavo
AAATGCTATGGCAGTTTTGCTAAGAAATACTCCTTTCCTTCCCTAAAATGGGGACATATGCACCCACAAATCCCACGACTCCGAGAAAATTCCTCCCAGTTCCTCCCAGTTACACTCCATTACATTCCTCATCATGACACTTACTCCCAGACTTTTGGCATTTTACTGCGGAAAGACCATTTCGATCCAGAATATATGCCATTGGCCCTCACAAACACCGATTGCCTCACAAAGATGTGGCACATCCCACCAGAAAGACCATTGCTAGCCCCAAAAGATGGCATTTACTCCCAGAAACACCAGCTTTCT
>NW_011276912.1:0-330 GCF_000146605.3 Meleagris gallopavo
AGCAGCAGAGGACACGAGGCTTCCAAGCTCTGCTCTCATCCTCCTCTGCGCCTCTGGCTCTCAAAGACAAAGGAGGAGGACACACCATCTGTTATATCACAGCCACTCCTGCCTCCATGCCTCACTCCCAGGCCTTCCCATCCATGTTCTCGGGCGTTCGCTCAAACCTCCACCTTTGCTCACCCACCCTCTCTCCTTGGCCAGGGGTGGCTGACCCTTGGAGCTCTTCTGATTATGCCCACCAGGACGCCAAAGCCTGGGTGACACAGGGAACTGCCAATGTTATGCCTGCTTTTGCACGCCCAGGGCATCACAAAACAACCTGCACTC
>NW_011276914.1:0-306 GCF_000146605.3 Meleagris gallopavo
CAGTGTTCTCACTTTGGCCATTGTTATAGATGCAGGCATAGAGAAGGGAGTGTTGGACTAGCATGTAATTAAAAAAAAAAAAAGGAAACATTAACATTGCAGATCTCTCTCAAAATGACTAAAACACTAACAAATACAAGCCAATGCACATTTTTTTTTAAACTAGTGTAGTTTTTTTCACATTGGATTAAACATTATTTTATACACCAAACATTACAGTGCTGTTTAACTCCTCCAACCATGCAAAAAATAGTTAAAATGTGCCACTTCTACCACAGTATAACATGACCCATTCCCCTGCATACC
>NW_011276920.1:0-693 GCF_000146605.3 Meleagris gallopavo
GGAGAGGGTCCAGAGGAGCCACAAAGATGATCAGGGGGCTGCAGCACCTCTCCTGCGAAGGCAGGCTGAGGGAGCTGGGCTTGTTCAGCCTGGAAAGAGAAGGCTGCGGGGTGAGCTCATTGCAGCCTTTCAGGACCTAAAGGGAGCCACAAACAGGAGGGGAGTCAACTCTTGGAAAGGGCAGATAACAGCAGGACCAGGAAAAATGGTTTGAAGTTGAGGCAGGGAAGATTTAGGTTGGATTTAGGTTGCACCAGCACAGCTGATACAGGCACTCCAGCCTTTAGCTGAGGACTGTCCAAGAAACCACAACTCAGACTCCTAATGAGCCCAACACTGAGTTTTAGCAAGCAGAGAAGGAAGAAGCACAAAGTTTAAGCCTTGCACATGGACACCCTTCTGAGCCAGAAGGTCTTGGTCCTCTTTACAGTGAAGGGGGACAGCAAGAGGCGGGGAATGGATGCATGGCCCCTTAACTCTGATCAGCAAGGACAGAAGAAAAAGGGAAGCAAACACGGCCAAACTTCTACCAGTTCAAATCTGCTTCAAGACTCACTGCAAAATCTCAGCTAGCAAAAGTATCACCTCAACCGTACCCAAGAAAAAGAACAGTGTTGTTGTTAGTTTTTCCTAAACTATTTTTTAATATACAGTAAAGCCAATGCAGTTGCACTGTCAGTCATCTCAGATTGT
>NW_011276923.1:0-309 GCF_000146605.3 Meleagris gallopavo
AGAATATTGGGGGTATAGTTTGTAGGCTCTGGGTATTCATTCACTTTTAGTACAAGTTTATGCAAGCCAGCATTTCCCCATTAAATTTTGCAGATTTGCAGATGAGATGTATTATATCTAGGTCAGTGAGCTTACTTACTTGCTCTAGGACTGACTTGTTTTTTCAATTCCATGTCTCTTCGTTGTTAAAATTTGCCTTTATTTTTCTTTCTTTTTTCTCTTTTTTTTTTCTTTTTCTTTAGTCTTCATGCTGCCATTAGTCACCAGGTGGATCCAGAATGTCTTGGCTTAGGTTTGGGCGGTATTCTG
>NW_011276930.1:0-371 GCF_000146605.3 Meleagris gallopavo
CTCAAGCCATCACTGCCCACCCGTCTCTCCCACACTGTCTCAGCTTACCTACAAGATGCTGCACAAGAGGATGCAAAACAAAGGTACTCAGTTGGTGCACAAGTGCAACAAGCGAGCTACTCAGGCAGAGCTCAAGCGCTCCAATGAAGGGACGCAGCACGCACTGCTCCTCCCCTCATTCCAGCCGCTTATGACATCATAGGGGCCACCAGGCTGCTCCACCATGACGGACAGGGTGGGGAGGCAAGGAGCACTGGTCACAGGTCCAGAAGATTCCACCATGCCACCCCAACGTTCTAGAATCAGTGGGCGGTTGGAATTCTACCTCAGCCGAATCCTGGAGAAGCTGGCACGGCGTTGTCATGACCAAA
>NW_011276934.1:0-330 GCF_000146605.3 Meleagris gallopavo
TCATTTTTCTGGTCCAGCTCTGGACCAGATATAGCCCTAGAGATGGCTATTCAAGCCCAAGGTTCCAGCTGTACTAACAGATCATTCAGCATCATCGTTCTTGACTCAAATGCACTGATATGGCAATTCAGTCTCCACCTCTCTGCTCAGTTTCGTCTATGCGTAATTGGGGGGCTGGGGAGGAGGGGAATAAGAGGAAAACTTCTCCTTTTTTAAATACTAGTTTCAAAACATGTTGATGATAGCTACAAACAATTCCCAGCTAGGCCAAAAGTGTATTTATTTTTTTTTCCAGCTGGCCAATATTGTCTATTTTCTGTCACTCATTAA
>NW_011276947.1:0-338 GCF_000146605.3 Meleagris gallopavo
GGTAAATTTATTTCTAGCCCTGAATTTTGCTTAGGAAGTTTTTTTTTTTTTTTGTCCCCTGCAATCATACCATCAGACTCAAAAGTCGTGGGGTGAGATTCATGCATTCCTGTGCTGACATGCCATCAATTGGACTCTATTCCAACCAGATCTCTGATCCTTTACAATTCTTCTTATTTATGACAAAGCAGTAAATAGAGGCAAATGGATGAATAATCAGAGGTAAGTGATATAACTAAATGACAGCAATATCTCAGCAAGAAACAGACAACTGCTACAAAACACTTGGTCATATTCCAAAGACCCTCCCTTCTGCACGGGACAGACCCATGTCCAGA
>NW_011276951.1:0-352 GCF_000146605.3 Meleagris gallopavo
GGAATAAGCCTCTCTGCAATTTAGAACTTGAACATCCTTCTTCTATCATTTCTACACAGCTTGTATTTCTAGCTTTCACATTTCCCTTTTGTTTGGTGTGAAGAAAAACAGTCCTCAACATTCTTGACCTGCAGGCTCACATGCTGTTGCCTTCAGTTTCAAATAAGTCTCCCTTTGCTGTCCTTCCAAAGGGCATGAAAAATAGCTTTTCCCTCTATCAAAACCCTATTGCTTTGATTTGCAATTGTGCCTACAAATAACCTTTGAGTAAGTAGAATGCCACATCTTATCATTTTGATGGTTGCAGACTTTTGATTGACTGCTGTATTTTATCTTTGACATAATTATAAAC
>NW_011276952.1:0-312 GCF_000146605.3 Meleagris gallopavo
TAATGCTCTTCTGGAAACGATCTCACGAGGCAGAAACCATGAAGCCAGGAACAGATGGGAAACAACCTTTCACTCACTGCTGCATTTTGTGACAACTAAGAATTCAAAGAACAAACAAGCTGCAGAAGCAGGAATACGCCTGGTACTTCCACTCCTTTTGTGGGAACATTCAGGCCTTCCCAGAAATGCATTTACTTTTAGCGATTACCTGCTTTTTCTGTTCTTTTTTTTTAAGTGTTTTAGTTGCTCAAGAAAACATTACGGAGGAGTTAATGGGATGGGCTCAGTGAATGCTTCTGTGCATCATTAAAT
>NW_011276958.1:0-310 GCF_000146605.3 Meleagris gallopavo
TCGTTTTCTCCCATTTATTCAAGCTTAAATGCTAAGAAATTAGAATAAGAATTTCTATAAACAAAAACTGTTTTTTCAGATTCCCACAGGCATCACAACACAAGATGCATTTTAAACTCTATTTCTTTCAATTCTCTTAAAAAAAAAAACCTAGTGCAAGGAAACTGTTAGGTGCATTTCTTCTGTATAGCCACAGGCTATTGTTCCAGTGCTTCACCATCTTCACTGTAAAAGACATTTTTCTTATATCCAACTTTAATCTACCCTCACTTATCTTGAAACCATTTCCCCTTGTCCAATCCGAGTCTGT
>NW_011276960.1:0-301 GCF_000146605.3 Meleagris gallopavo
AGATACATATAGCCTTGGAGAGAATTTACTCACTCACTTCAACAGAAGCACTTTCTCAATTCATACCACAAAAAATGAAAATGTTTCACTAATAATGGCATTCTAGGACCACTTCCTCACAGGGTTTCAAGAAAATCATGGTTGTTTTCTCCCTTTGGCAAAGGAGATTCAAGGCCACATCTTTGGTGGGGTGAGCCCTATATGACACAAAGTCCAGGAAAGAACAAAAGAATTACCATTAATCATGCTAGAAACGTAAAAAACAAGTGTCTCTAGGCTTTCCATACTACATCAATAAATT
>NW_011276971.1:0-355 GCF_000146605.3 Meleagris gallopavo
TGCTGTGTGGCACTGAGCAGGAACCATCCAGGGGGCTGCAGAAGGATCCTATGGGGGCCTTTATAAGCCTGGTGCCCACCTACGACTCATCCAGTCATAGCATCACGGAACCATCACTGGAAAAGCCCCCCGAGATCCCTGAGCCCCACCCAGCCCACCCCACTGTGCCCACTGACTGTGTCCCTCAGTGCCACTTCTCCACCAGGCCCTGCTCTGCCTGGAGTGGTCCCCAGGAGAGGATGGGTGATGTCCTGGGAGACGATGATGATGTTGGATGAGATGATCTTCCAACTTTATACCTCTATGATTCTCTGTCCCAGGAGATGGTGCGTACCCTCCCAGGAGATGATGGAAT
>NW_011276972.1:0-351 GCF_000146605.3 Meleagris gallopavo
GAGGGCTTCCGATTCCCAGAAATGGAGGGGGCTGTGTGAGAGTGCTGGGGAGTGGTTCTGTCCCCTTTCTGGAGGGCAAGCCGGACAGATGCTGTTGTTAGCAGGGAAGATGAGAGAGCCGTAGACCTGCACCTTGTGCCTGTGCGCTCCAGGGCTTGCTGATGCCCAAGAGCCATCTTTTGTCCGTGTAGCAAATGAAGGACAAGGCCCCACGTCCTTTGGGAGGGGTGTGTGTGTGGCAGGGTAATCCCGTCCCCTCTGGCTTCAAGCCACACCTTCTATTGGAAATGCGGGCTTGAATCCCGCTGTAGCTCCTGCGGCCTGGGAGGTAGCGAAGAAGAGGGCTGGAGG
>NW_011276974.1:0-333 GCF_000146605.3 Meleagris gallopavo
TGGATTTATACTTCAAATTGCTGAAGTAAGCCTCAATTTTATAAAAAGCCTCTAAGGTGATCTTACTATTTACTTGCTTCCTAATAGACTAACCTGAGCTTATTTCTAGGCAGAAAGTGCCTGTAAACCTGGAGAAATGAAGACTGTTGCTTTTACAGCCCATTTGCTACCCTATTCTATGCCTAACATGCAGTAGATACACAGTTGTATTGACTTGTACTTACCATGGTGTTTCAAGGTGGTACCGCATTTATTTCTTAACCAAACTAACTGAAAAGTGCTGGTTCTTCTTCAGATATATTCTTTGTCGAATTTTAATTCATATTTTATTGT
>NW_011276977.1:0-343 GCF_000146605.3 Meleagris gallopavo
CTTCCTTGCTGTTTCCACAGAGACCAACACATCTCTCCGTGCAGTTGTTACAGCACTTGGGAGCACCGCAGCTCTGCTGCCACCTGTTGGACACAATACAGTCATGAAGGCACTGCCCTGCATCCGGGCCTCTTGCACAAACCTGTGCTCCTTGCTCGGAGCACATGGCTGCACTCTGTGCACCACGTTGCTTACCACCAGAGAAGGCTCAGGTACCCCAACACCATTTTGGCTTCCATCTTGTCTGAGAACTGCTCATTATGCACAGCCCTCATCTTTGCTTTGGTGAGTGGGGACTGCCATTGCTTCCGCAGTCCCACACCACCCCTTCCCATCCCACACT
>NW_011276978.1:0-388 GCF_000146605.3 Meleagris gallopavo
CAAAGGACCTCTAGAAGGGAAAGCGAAAGGATTCCTCCCACTGCCCCATTCAATTCCTGTTACTACTGCAAGAAAAGGGGAGACTAAAACCTGAAGGTGGTGGTGTCTGCCTTCAAACTATAAAGGAGCAGTTTGCTACTGAGGAGGCAGTTTTCAGATTATTTTTGAAAGAATTACTGTAAAGGTGTGAGGATCAGGATGTGTTTTAAGGGGTTCTGCTCTGTCACATGTTGTAGTGCCTGTGTTACTTGTGGAGTCCTGTATCTTCTCCTGGTGTTTAGTTGTGTTGTTTTGTTTTTGTTTTTTTTCCAGTCTATTAGTTTTCATTTGCTTGCGTGTAGCTGTAATTGGGATTGGTTTGAGTGTAACATTAACATCACTGAATGGT
>NW_011276989.1:0-323 GCF_000146605.3 Meleagris gallopavo
CCTGCCTCCCTGCAGGCTGATGATCTACACCGATGAGGGCCAGCATCTGCTTCAGCCATGCAGTGAGGGCAGAAGAGAAGAGCTGCCTCAGTGCTCTGTTTGCAAGCAAGCAACATTCACAGCCATCGCATGCCAGCGTGCTGTGATAAAATCAGCCCCAGGCAGGGTTGCCCTTTCCATGCCGCAGGGAACACTAGCCCAGCCCTCACCTTTTCAGCATTCCCCATCTCAGATCCATCAAGTAAAGCCCGTGCCCTCGGTGCCATGCCACGGACACGTGCCTACCAACACCAGGTTTGCCTACCTCTTTTTGCCTCTTTATT
>NW_011277002.1:0-350 GCF_000146605.3 Meleagris gallopavo
TCTTTTTGAGACCTTTTCCCTGGCTCTTAGTTTCTGTAACTGTATTTCCACTTTTAAATGAAAACACATTTCCACTTATGATAACTTACACTGAAAGTGAGAAGTGAGCTGTTTACTAAACAAGTAAATGTTGCAATTCAAATATGATGTTTTCATAGTAGGATTGCAACAGTCAGCCTAACTAAATGCCCATACAAAATTAACGTCACACAGCATAAAGCAACAATACCAAAGTACAGGAAACCCACTGCAAATTTCATAAATCATTAAAAAAAAAAAAGCTGAAGTAACTCATTATGTCATACACAGGCATGTAAAAACAGAAAACAACAAAACAATTCACTAATGTT
>NW_011277003.1:0-549 GCF_000146605.3 Meleagris gallopavo
AGGTGGAACAGGGAGGTGGGATTTGGGGGTAGGGTCCCCAGCCCCAAGCTGGGTGCACGGCTGCGCCCGCACCGGGAAAGGCATTGTGACATCACAGGGCGGGGCAGGACTTCAGTCTTTACTAAGTCACGCTGGCAGCCTCCCCCAGCTCAGACACTTGGGGCAGTCGCTCCGTCCTGGTGGTCACTGCTGGAGCTCTGCTCTGGGTGACAGCCACTTTGTGTGCTGAGAGTGGTCCGTGGAAGAGAACAGGATGAAGGTCAGCCTGAATCTCTTCCTGATCTTACTTGCTTTCGTGTCTCCAATTCCTGACTTTGCCAGCTGTCTCAGCTGGCCCGGAATTGGGACAAAAAGCTGCTCCTTCCCGAGGAGCAGCATCCCTTAGAGACCAAGTGCCAGACCTCCAGCTGGCTCTCCCGGCTTGGTCTAACCACCTGCCCCATCAAGATCGAGGATGGGAACAAAAGCCACGTCCTTCACAACGAGCGCAGACCGATTGAGACCAAGAGCCAGCCCTCCAACTGGCTCTGCTGGTTTGGCCTACCCAGC
>NW_011277004.1:0-462 GCF_000146605.3 Meleagris gallopavo
CTCTGAGCACAGAGAAGGAAAGCTCTGCAGTTGCAAAATCTAGTCTGGGAAAATCTTCACTATGTTCAGGGGTCTTTGGCTTTGTCCACCCCTTCCAGTTTCTGGAAGTTTAAGTATTCAAATGAGTTAGGGACAGTTAGGCTGGACAGTGATACCCAGGGAAGCTGATGAGCAGCTGAAGTAGGTTGCTCCTGAGATCATGAGAATGACTGACTCTATATTATAAAAGATACTAAAGGCTACATCGTATATAAGAATTTTAAACAAAATATTCAGAAGCAGAAAAATGTAGTAGGATGGCAGCTTGTGAGCTGGCAATCGGTTTTAGGATTTCTTTTCTCTGAATAATAGGCTCTATGTGAATACATTTTTATATCTTTTTACCTCAGTCTTGCAATTAATTCGGAGCTCTTCACTTGGTAGAGAAACTTTTACAGATCTCATGGAGATTGCTTTCTTTGG
>NW_011277011.1:0-435 GCF_000146605.3 Meleagris gallopavo
GTCTCAGCACAAACCAAGGTCCAGGCCATGGCCTTGGGGCTTTCAGGGGCTCACTTTATCTATGTGTTGTTGGTTTTGTTTTTTGTTTTTTTTTTTCCCCCTCTTGCTTATGAATAATTAAAAACTTAAATTACTTGCCGTGTTCAAAATTCATATGCTGGGGAAAATAGCTACATGAAAATTAATTTTCTGTTCTGTGAGACTGACGGGAAATCAATTAATCTTGATGTATTATTTTATGCAGAACAGGGTGCGGGAACCAGCAGAGAGAATGGCTACAGCTGTTCTTGTTGGTTGGGCCATATATTATTGTTGGCGGGTTTGACAGCTTCTGAAGGAAATGGCTGAAGGGTATCAGGCAGGTGAATCAACTGTAAAAATTTATTGGAGGATACAAACTGTTTCCAGGGGACTGATATAAAACTCACACTTGAG
>NW_011277015.1:0-421 GCF_000146605.3 Meleagris gallopavo
GGACATTCCCAGACCCTTCTGGATGACTCCAGACCACACAAGGTACTCCCCTGGACCATACTAGACTCTACTTGGGCATCTCCAGATCATCCCAGTGTCTCCTCAGAGCTCCTGGGCCCATTCCAGGAACCTCCAGATCCTTCCAGGGGATCCTTCCCCAGGACCAACCCCGGGACCCCTTGGCTGCCCTAAGACCTTTGTGGGACATCTCCAGACCCTTCTGGATGAATCCAAGGACTTTCTGAATCCACCTGGGGACCCCCGGGGGAGTACTTGGGGGGGGGATGACAGGGGATACCGGTGGTCAGATAGAAAGGACTGGGGGGTACTCAAGGAGACAGAACGGGGAGACTGGTGGGGGTGGGGGACAGGGGGCACCAGGGATCAGGAGAGGGGACTGGGGAGGGAAGGGGGGTGGGGG
>NW_011277017.1:0-351 GCF_000146605.3 Meleagris gallopavo
TGGCTCAGCTTGTGTCTAACCTTACGCCGGCAGGCACGGGTAACCCGTTGAACCCCATTCGTGATGGGGATCGGGGATTGCAATTATTCCCCATGAACGAGGAATTCCCAGTAAGTGCGGGTCATAAGCTCGCGTTGATTAAGTCCCTGCCTTTGTACACACCGCCCGTCGCTACTACCGATTGGATGGTTTAGTGAGGTCCTCGGATCGGCCCCGGCGGGGTCGGCCACGGCCCTGCCGGAGCGTCGAGAAGACGGTCGAACTTGACTATCTAGAGGAAGTAAAAGTCGTAACAAGGTTTCCGTAAGTGAACCTGCGGAAGGATCTTTACCGGGGCCGAGGCCGGGCGTC
>NW_011277025.1:0-367 GCF_000146605.3 Meleagris gallopavo
TTTTCCTTGTTATTAGAATAATATGCACAAAATCCTACTGACTAGGATTTCAGGCCATAAAATATCAGTGATAAACTACTACAACTGCAACTTGACTGATAGAAGCAGAATTCAAAAATAAAAAATGAAACAAAAAAACCATTTCATTAATTTTTCCGTAAGAAAGAATGATAAATCTAGCATCAATTAGAAAGGAAACTAAAAATCCTTGCTGTAACGTTAATGTTCTTAAAAAATGAATAAAAAGGTAAAAATGAAAATTGTACATTTGGTTATAAATTTGACTTTATGTCTATTTAAAGGAGTAAGAGGAAACAATAAACCTTCTTCATTTTTCTTATGGTACACAAAGTACCTTTCAAACAGG
>NW_011277029.1:0-337 GCF_000146605.3 Meleagris gallopavo
AAAATGTCCTATTTTGGGGGAGAATCCTGGTATTTCTGGTAGGAAACGTTGTGTTTTGGGTTGAGAAAACTGGTATTTCTGGTAGATGTTGCCATATTGTTGGGGAGACAACTGGTATTTTTGGTAGAAAATGTAATATTTCAGGAAGAAAGGTGCAATTCCTGGGAGAAAACGTCATTTTGGGCAGAAAACTGCCATTTCTGTGAGAAGAAGGCCTACTTGCGGGCGAAAAACTGGTATTTCTGGTAGGAAACGCTGAGTTTTTGGTGAGAAAACTGGCATTTTTGGTACAAAATGTCATATTCCTGGGAGAAAGCTGGTATTTCTGGAGAAAATG
>NW_011277032.1:0-378 GCF_000146605.3 Meleagris gallopavo
GTGACCAATGGGGTGAAGTGGTGGCAACTTGTAGGAACTGATGGGGCAACTGGGAGCAACTGGTGGCCAATGGGTTGAACTGGTGGCCAACTGGTGGCCAAGTGGGGTGAACTGGTGGCCAACTGGTGGCCAAATGGGGGCAAACACCGCCCGTTTGAAGCCCCACCCCTCGGTTAAGCCCCGCCCTTCCCATAAGCCCCGCCCCCAGAGGTAAACACCATCCAACAAAGTCTTGCCCACTCGTTCGGGCCATACCCACTCCCCGTAAGCCCCGCCTCCAGGGGCAAACACCACCCAATGAGGGCCCGCCCCCTCACCGGAGCCCCGCCCCTCTGGTGCCACACACGGACGCTTCCGTCCCGTGATGACGTCAGCAGC
>NW_011277034.1:0-324 GCF_000146605.3 Meleagris gallopavo
TTTTGCTGAGAAGTATTAATAAAAATATTTGTTTGGCCAAGGAAGCTCCACAAAAAAAAAAAAATAAGGTGTTCATGTAGTTGGAAACTGGAGAAAAATAAGCCAAGCGTCCCCCCAACAGAAAACGCACAGCAGACTTTTTCAACCCATTCTAAAGATTCTTGTGTCCACTTGGTTGATGGAGAAGCACAGGTCACCGAGTTTCCCATCCAGCATCACTCTAAATGAGCACCCTTTGGAGTGGCTGGCTCTAGGTATCTCAGCTATCTAGGTATGCAAGAAAAAGATGAACTAAAAAGACGAAATGAATACATTTCTATGCTG
>NW_011277035.1:0-388 GCF_000146605.3 Meleagris gallopavo
CATATTCTGTATTTATGATTGTTTTAGACGTTTAATGAAACTTTGAGGCAATTCCATTTGAAACACCTCAAAGAATTTGTAACATAATAGATTAAAAGAAAGTATAGCTTGGGGAAATAAAAGCATAACCAGTTCTGTCCCATACCCAAGGCAGGACTGGTTGTATCTATATCTCATTCTAAGAACATTACAGTTTCAGAGACACTTTCATCATCCAATCTTGCAACCTTGTCAAAGAAAAAATTAAATTTTGTGTGACAAGGGCTTTTTTTTTCCACGGAACAATGTTGATTGACATTAATTACAACCTTTTTTTATTATTATTATTTTTATTTATTTTATTTCCTAACTCATTACATTTAAAAACATCTCAAGAATCTCTATTTTG
>NW_011277036.1:0-333 GCF_000146605.3 Meleagris gallopavo
ATTTTCCGGCCGGATGGTTGCGGCTGCATCATAATATCAGGCAGCAAAGGAGGTGTCCTGATCTGCCATAGGGACATGATGGGAGTCCCTTTAGCAATGAAAATCGGAGTGTTGACCACCGCGCCAGTAGGCCATGTACCTATTACTGGAGGGACTCCTGAGCCTCCCACCTCCAACAATCTCCCCCAAGGTGCAAGTAGGCCACACCACTTGGGTCCTACCTGCACCTTCCATGGCCATTTTATTCTGTGGGTGCCAGGCTCTAACTTCTCAGGGGCAGGGAGCAGAAGATTATTTTCTTTACCAATCAGGGGTCTTACCTGATGATCAGTG
>NW_011277038.1:0-486 GCF_000146605.3 Meleagris gallopavo
TTAAAGGGGTTATCTTCCGTCCTCCTCTGTTCCCCTCCCTTGCCCAGACCATGGGATCTATATCCTTCTCATCTGTCTCAGGTAACACATTCATCGATACTGTAATTCCCTCCTGACAAGTTGTGATTTGTATTCCCAATTCCATCATAAGGTCTCTCCCCAGCAAATTAGTCCCCGCATCAGGTACATACAATAATTGTCCTGTTATTGTCTTACTCCCTAAACTCAACTTAGTGTTTTCAAAACGTGGTACTGTCATCCCCTTTCCCTCTACCCTGTTATTCTTAGAGTCTCATCGGTTAATTTGAGTCCTGACACTTTATGAGCCAGCGATGACCGAGCTGCCCCAGTATCAATGAAAAATACAACTTCTTCCTTCTCAGGTCCCACTTTCATATTTACCAAGGGCTCCTGGTGGGACCAATTTTCCAGGAACCCCTGGCACCCCTATTCTGAATTTAAAGCAGCTTGGAGCTTCTCTTCTCT
>NW_011277053.1:0-368 GCF_000146605.3 Meleagris gallopavo
CTTGTAGAAAAAATGGTATTTGTGGGAGGAAACTGCAGTTCCTGGCAGAAAATGGCATATTTTGGGAGAAAGCGGGTATTTGCGGTATAAAATGTCGTATATTTGCGAATAAAACTGGCATTTCTTGGAAGAAAATATCATTAGTTTTGGGGAAAAATCTACTATTTCTTGGAAAAGGTGTCATATTTAAGGGAAGAAATCTGGTATTTCTGGAGAAAATGTCATGTTTGGGGATAAAATAGGTATTTCTGTTAGAAAACGTAGAGTCTTCGAGAATAAAACTGGTATTTCTGGAGCAAAACAACGTATTTTGGGAGAAAACTCGTATTTCTTGAAGAAAATGTCATGTTTTGGGGGCAAAATCTGGT
>NW_011277071.1:0-812 GCF_000146605.3 Meleagris gallopavo
CTCAAAAACCTCTGTGAGGTTGAAGATCTCACAGAACACCCCTGTGAGATCTTCAACCTGCGCACCTGCTTAGAATCCCTCAGCCTGGTACCTCTGAGCTCTGGCCCTGATGCGATGGAGCAGGACTGGTCATGGGCTTCCATCCCCACCTACCATGCAGAACATCCTGTTGCCCACAGGATGCTGGAAACGCACCTCAGGATCCTTGGGGAGTCCTGGAAGAGAATCAGGTTCTCTAGGAGGGACAGATCAGTGCAGAGCTGCTGGAAATACCTTCCGCGTGAGCCCGTGAACTCCTGATCTCTCAAATCCTTCTCTTGGCCTTTGCTCCTTCTCCACAGGGAGTTGCTGGGTACTGGCCTGGGTGCGTATGTTCATCTCTTCCACTCGTATGCAGAAGGACAGAATGCAGCCTTACTGCAAAGTGTTCTCAGCCCTAATGCAAAGTGTTCTGTCAGGACTTGCCCAGAATCTCTTGCTCAAAGCCCTACGTCTCATTCCCAGAGAGATTCAGGGGCCCTGACATCCGCACGGGAAAGTCTGAGGTGGTGTTCAGGAGGCAGATTCTGGCATTACTCATCTTTCTTGGGCGCATGATGTGTAAACCTCCTTCTGCAGTCCTTCTTCTTCCCTACTTCTGATGCCAAGCACTGATGTCCTGGACACGGAAGATTTCCTGTCAACTGCTCAAGCATGTGGTCTCCCCTAACACTATTCCAGCAAGTGTTTCTTTCTTCCTTTTCCTTTTGGAGTCATCAGCTTCCAATTTTTGTGGATTCTGGCATCCAGAACAACTTGACCATTATCAAGAG
>NW_011277073.1:0-506 GCF_000146605.3 Meleagris gallopavo
AACAGTAAGACCACATCACGTTTGCCTTGTGGCATTACCTACGTGACCATGGAGAAGATATGAAGGAGTGGCATAAACAACCTACTCCTGTACTTCAAGCACGGGTAAGAGAGTTGCAAGACAAATCAACCACCAAGGTGAACTTCTCCAAAAAGGTGATTGCTCCAGTTGCTGCAGACAATGAAGGTAACAAATAGAGGGGCCCTGCCCCCAGCCAGGGGGGGAAGGATAATAGAGTTTATTGGACTGTGTGGATTAGATGGCCTGGCACATCAGAATCACGAAAATATAAGGCCCTGGTGGATACTGGTGCACAGTGCACTCTAATGCCCTCGAGTCACCAAGGGACAAAATCAATTTATATTCATGGGGTGACTGGAGGTTCCCAAGAGCTGACTATGTTGGAGGCCGAAATCAGCCTCACTGGTAAAGACTGGCAAAAAGCACCCTATTGTGACTGGCCCAGGGGCTCCATGCATACTTGGTATTGATTACCTCAGAAGGGG
>NW_011277074.1:0-443 GCF_000146605.3 Meleagris gallopavo
GACACAGCAGAGGGACGGGATGCCATCCAGAGAGACCTCAACAGGCTGAGCAGTGGGCACAAATCCAAGTGCAGGGTCAGTAGCTGGGATGAGGGAACAGCCACCACCAAAACATGCTAGGGGATGAAAGGACTGAGCGTAGTCCTGCTCCATAAGGCCTGGGAGTACTGGTGGGTGGGAGCTGGACACAAGCCAGCAATGGGCCCTTCCAGCCCAGAAAGCCAACCGTATCCTGGGCTGCATCCAAAGATGCGCAGTCAGCGGGCCAAGGGAGGAGATCCCCATCCCTCTGCTCTGCGCTGGTCAGGCCTCACCTGCAGTGCTGCGTCCAGATGTGGAGTCCTCAGTGCAGGGAGACATGGAGCTGTGCGAGTGCATCCAGAGTACAGCCACAAACGCGAAACCCAAGGATCGGGAAACCCCCTCTCCCTGTAAACCAAAGG
>NW_011277075.1:0-423 GCF_000146605.3 Meleagris gallopavo
AAATGACTTTTCTTGTATTTTTCTCTGCTGAAAGTTAAATTCAAAGTTTTTTAATTATCTTTGAAAAAGTAACTGTAAGAAGTATTTTAAAATTTCATAATGAGTCACTTTTCTGCTGAATTCTTATATGTAGCTGGCCAGTGTCCTATTTGAGCACTCCAATGCGAATGTGAGTCATTACTAAAAATTACCTTGAAGTACATCCAAAACATCCACTTACTGTCTTAATTTTGTACAAGAGGCTACACAGCCATGACTTCACCTGCAGGTGCAGTTTCTGCTGAATGCCTGCAAATAACAGTATACAATATTGTTAATTCTTTAGCAGCCTAGCCACATTCACTCCCAAGGATGTTGTTCAATACAGTGGAAGGTCCAAATTGGAAAGGATACAAAAAGAAGGCTAGCAAAACCACCACGGAC
>NW_011277076.1:0-426 GCF_000146605.3 Meleagris gallopavo
GCCTGCAATCTTTATTTACAGAGCACCAAACCCACCAGGGGTACTCATTTATGTTTATATAAAGACAGAGTCTGGCAGGACCTGCAGGAACACCTACCTCTCCTACTCCTTTAAAAGAGAATGGAAAAAAGAAAGGGGTAAAGGTTTGAATAATTCTAGCATCCCACATAATCCACATCTGAGTCAGTGCCTCAGAACCAACCTTTCCCATCCTTTGCAAAGCCCTCACGCTACTTCATAAAGTTTACAGAAGGATTTTAAGGCCAAAACGGAGGTCCCAAAGGGAACACAGAACTGAGGGTTAAGGTTTCGTGCAGACTGTGAAGTAATGTCGCATACAGCCAACGCTGCACAGCTAAGCATTGCAGAGAAGCCCACGTGCCTCCAGCAGCACTCAGTGCCAAAGCACCCGCCTGCACTGCAGGG
>NW_011277077.1:0-387 GCF_000146605.3 Meleagris gallopavo
AACAACTAGAGCCTCTTAGGGAAGAACATCATCCTTGGCATGAGAACTGTTCCCAGAACTCCATCTCCTAGTTCTTAAGCAATTTCACAGTCCTTCAAACTCTTCATCCAAAATAAAATAAAATTAGAATTGAATGGAGCACTGAATGCAGAACCATAAGAGCAATGTTAGCAACCTGCCCTCAGAAGAAATATAACAAGCTCTCAACTCCTGAACTATCAAAATTTACATCTAGACACAATGTGAGATATCCATCACTCAGTGAACCAGAGGTCCTTGTAGCGCACGTGTGGGCATAACCTGCCTACTGCTGCGTACTAGAATGAGCTCACAAGAATTAAGATAAGAACACAAAGTTATCATTTAACATTTCAAAACAATAATTCC
>NW_011277079.1:0-556 GCF_000146605.3 Meleagris gallopavo
AAGGCTCCAAGGGAACCTGGTAACAGCCTTTCAATACCTCAAGGAAAGAACAAGGGAAAATGGAGGTGAAATCTAAGGAAAATGTCTTGTACAGTGAGGGTGCTGAGGCAGTGGCACAGGTTGCCAGAGACATGGTGGATGTGCTGGCCCTTTCAAGGTGAGCCTGGCTCAGACTCTGAGCAACTTGATCTAGCTGTGGATGGTCAGCATGGGGGAGTCGGATCACATCGCAAACCTACCTGCATACAAGCAGCGCACCAACATGGGGTGCATGATGTTCATTACCTGCTGGACACATCTCACACCACTGACTGGAGGAGCCCAGGCAATCCTTCAACTCCATCAGGCTGCAAAATGAAATCAGAAGAGACGCAGAACGTAATTTAAAACACAACAAGGATGCACACAATGCCCTTAAAAAAACACCGCAATGGATGCAATTAGCACATGAATTACAGCCATCCAGCTTGAGATCCTCCAGAAAAGCAGAGCTCACAGCTCTGAAAGAAAGCAGGAATCACTCACCCCATTCCTAAGGGCTCACCCCACACCCCAA
>NW_011277080.1:0-430 GCF_000146605.3 Meleagris gallopavo
GGTCCAGATGGTTCTTGCAGTGCGTTGAAGACAACTTTCTGATGCAGGTGGTGGAGGAACCGACGCGGGGAGGGGTGTTACTGGACCTTATTTTCACCAACAGGGATGGACTTGTTAAGGAAGTAAAGGTAGGGGGCAGTTTGGGTTGTAGTGATCATGAGATGGTGGAGTTCAAGATCCTGAGTGGAAGAAGCAAAGCAATAAGTAGGATTGCTACCCTGGACTTTAGGAGAGCCAACTTCGATCTCTTCCGGGACCTACTTGGAGCTATCCCGTGGGCTCGGGTGTTAGAAGGTAAGGGGGCCTCTGAGAGCTGGTCAGCATTTAAACAGCTCTTCTTCCAAGCTCGGGATCGGTGCGTCCCTGTGAGCAAGAATCGGGAAAAGTGGCAGGAGACCTGTGTGGATGAGCAAGGAGCTCATGCGCAAGC
>NW_011277081.1:0-436 GCF_000146605.3 Meleagris gallopavo
TGGAGTTCAAAGGCTTGGAGAGAGGTGGAGGGATGCTGCTTCTCTTAAGTGCCTGTATACTAATGCGCGTAGCATGGGGAATAAACAGGAAGAGCTGGAGTTCTGCGTGCGGTCGCAAGGTCATGATCTCATCGCGATCACGGAGACGTGGTGGGACAGCTCGCATGACTGGAATGTTGTCATGGAGGGCTATGTGCTTTTTAGGAAAGATCGGCTGGCTAGGCGGGTGGTGGAGTTGCTCTTTATGTGAGAGAGCAGCTAGAATGTATTGAACTTCACTTGGGGGAGAGTGATGTAGCAGTGGAGAGCTTATGGGTGAGAATCAAGGGGCAGGCTGGTAAGGGTGACACTGGTTGTGGGGGTGTACTACAGGCCCCCTGATCAGGATGAGGAGGCTGATGAGGCCTCCGAAAGCAACTGGATGTAGCGTCACGTT
>NW_011277083.1:0-465 GCF_000146605.3 Meleagris gallopavo
AGCATAAATTCCTTTTAACTGCTCATCATGCTCTTTTACAATCTCAGGTAACTTGACCTCCTTAATTGCCACATTTACAGTAGAAATTTGATACTAGACTGATTGAAAATGTATTTCTAATGGATTTTCCCTAGAGATATTTCTATAAATCTGGTGAGAACCTTTTCATTGCTTTTTGTATTACTTGTAAAAATGTTCTTCTACTGAGCAGTCAGTTTTAACACATGCTCATTTGTTTAACTTGTTGGTTGTTTTTTGGTTTTTTTTACTTTGATTTCCATGCTGGACTTCGTGTTCTTTAGAATTTCTTGTAATATTAAAAATATAAGGAGCTGGTTCCAAAAAGCTTCTGTTGCTGAGCCTAAGTTTTATCTTTCCATAGTCAATGGAGCCTTCAGCAACCCAGAATGCTTTTAAGATAACAGCCATTCTGAATAAATAAATAAAATAAAATAATGAAATAAT
>NW_011277084.1:0-500 GCF_000146605.3 Meleagris gallopavo
ACCAAATTGGACACTTGCAACCAAGAATAGGACATCTTCTCCCACTAATACCACTTGTCTCCCAAGGATAGGACATTTTCCCTAAATGCTATGGCAGTTCTGCTAAGAAATACTCCTTTCCTTCCCTAAATGGGACATATGCACCCACAAAGACCACGACTCCGAGAAATTCCTCCCAGTTCCTCCCAATTACACTCCATTACATTCCTCATCATGACACTTACTCCCAGACTTTTGGCATTTTACTGCGGAAAGACCATTTCGATCCAGAATATATGCCATTGGCCCTCACAAACACCGATTGCCTCACAAATATGTGGCACATCCCACCAGAAAGACCATTTCTAGCCCCCAAAAGATGGCATTTACTCCCAGAAACACCAGCTTTCTCACACATTCCTCACCTTTTTCCCCCCCACACTAAGACCTTTTTCACCCAGAAATGACAGTTCTCTTAGGAATACCTCCCAATTCCCCCTAATCTGCTACACCACACTCCG
>NW_011277085.1:0-373 GCF_000146605.3 Meleagris gallopavo
GTTTGGTCTCAGCAAGTTCTTCTGCCATTTTATTTTTTTTGTGCATGGAGGAATTCAGCTACACACCTTTGCTCCATATGCATTTCCTGTCAGACACCATTTTGTCATTTGTTGCCATCTGTTGCATGGCAACAAAACTGAATGGAGTATTGGCAGGAAGGTTCAACCTCCACTGCCATACCAGCAAAGTATGCCTCTGACATTGTGGGCCAACACAATAAAATGAGATTACTTTGGAGCAGGGCCCCTACTTCTTTAGCAAGTTTTGAAGCTAATATAGTCACCATATTTGATGATGAATGAACAGGAAGTCCGATCTAAGTCATCATATGTTCTTCCAGTGTTGCTGAGGATAGTCAGATAGCACTTTCTT
>NW_011277086.1:0-510 GCF_000146605.3 Meleagris gallopavo
CCACAGCCAAACTGCCCCCAGCTGTGCTCGCAGGGCTGCACCCCGCCCCAGGTGTTGCCACAAAAACAGGAGGGCAAGGGAATGCCCAGGCAAAGGCAAGGGCCAAGAGAACATGGAAGGAAATGCCAAGGATGACGGCCCAGACAATACGGCAGGGAACGCCAAAACTGAATGCCGACATGAATGTGGCAACACAAAGCCAAGGGGTCATTAGGCCAAGAGAATGGGGCAAGGAACACAAAAATAGGAGGACAAGAGAATGTAATAGTGAAAACAGTGCAAGACCAGAGACAAGCAAGACACAGAACAAGGAGGATAGGCAGCCTTCTGGGCACCATGAAGCGCAATTCAGAGCTCTGGGGGAACCCTATTGTGCCGGGCTCTGGAATGGGTAAACGCTGGCGGGTGTGCATCGCCCTTACCTGCTGGGCAGACAATGACCAGTCAGCAAAGTGAGGTTCCGGGCAGTGCCGGGAAATGCACATTCCACTTCCTTGCTGTTTCCACAGA
>NW_011277087.1:0-471 GCF_000146605.3 Meleagris gallopavo
GAGGATCTCAAGCTGGATGGCTGTAATTAATAGGGCTATGTGCTAATTGCATCCATGCGGTGGGTGTTTTTTAAGGGCATTGTGTGCATCCTTGTTGTGTTGTAAATTATGTTCTGCGTCTCTTCTGATTTCATTTTGCAGCCTGATGGAGTTGAAGGATTGCCTGGGCTCCTCCAGACAGCGGTGTGAGATGTGTCCAGCAGGTAATGAACATCATGCACCCCATGTTGGTGCGCTGCTTGTATGCAGGTAGGTTTGCGATGTGATCCGACTCCCCCATGCTGACCATCCACAGCTAGATCAAGTTGCTCAGAGTCTGAGCCAGGCTCACCTTGAAAGGGCCAGCACATCCACCATGTCTCTGGCAACCTGTGCCGCTGCCGCACCACCCTCACTGTACAAGACATTTTCCTAGATTTCACCTCCATTTCCTGTTCTTTCCTTAGGTATTGAAAGGTCTGTTACCAGGTT
>NW_011277088.1:0-489 GCF_000146605.3 Meleagris gallopavo
TTATGTGAGCGATTTCAGCATCTATTTCTGATCATGGCAGTAACTTCAGAGGTCACACTTAATTTACGGTGCCTGTTCTAATTCTGACCAAGGTTGTAGTTGCAGCTGACTTCCCAAGGCTGCAATACGTGGTGGTGACACAGCCTTGGGCTTCTGCATTTGTGCTAATCCCACGCTTCCTTTCTCTGTCTCGCAGGTCAGCTCGTGCTGGAAGCAGATGGTATCCCAGAATGAATGCAGGTCAGTCCATGCTGAGGAAGGAAGTCCATGCGAATGAGCTCTGAAGCATCTGCAGGTATGGTACCGGAGGAGGCAACAATGATGTCGGAGGGCTTCCCAGCAGGAAGCTGTCTCATCCAAATGCTTGCTGAGTGTTTGGAAGCCCAAACCTTCCAGCCTCCAAGCTGAAGGCAGCCCAGAGGCAACATCTCCTTGGTCTGACTGCGTGGTGCCTGAGCAGAGGTGATCTGAGCTGGATGCAGAAGAGTC
>NW_011277089.1:0-500 GCF_000146605.3 Meleagris gallopavo
ACTGCTCAGCCTGTTGAGGTCTCTGTGGATGGCATCCCGTCCCTCTGCTGTGTCACTGCAGCCCACAGCTTGGTGTCCTTAGGGTGCACTCAACCCCACTGTTGATGTCCCTGATGAAGGGGAAACCCAGATGCTTGTACAAACTGGGCGTAGAAGCCCTTGGGAGCAGCCCTGCGGAGGACTCGGGGATCCTGGTGGACAAAGAGCTGGACATAAGCCAGTAGTGTGCACTTGCAGCCCAGAAGGCCAACTGTATCCTGGGCTGCATTCAAAGAGGAGCGACCAGCAGGGAGAGGGAGGTGATTGTCCCCCTCGACTCGGCTCTGGTGCGGCCCCATGTGCAGCACTGCGTCCAGGCCTGGGGCTCCAGCACAGGAATGATGTGGAGCTTTTTGGAGCAGGTCCAGAGAAGGGCCACGAAGATGGATCAGAGGGCTGGAGCACCTCTCTTAGAAAGAAATGTTGACGGAACTGGGACTGTTTCTGTGGGAGAGAGAAAG
>NW_011277090.1:0-353 GCF_000146605.3 Meleagris gallopavo
CCTGCATACAAGCAGCGCACCAACATGGGGTGCATGATGTTCATTACCTGTTGGACACATCTCACACCACTGACTGGAGGAGCCCAGGCAATCCTTCAACTCCATCAGGCTGCAAAATGAAATCAGAAGAGACGCAGAACATAGTTTAAAACACAACAAGGATGCACACAATGCCCTTAAAAAACACCGCATGGATGCAATTAGCACATAGCCCTATTAATTACAGCCATCCAGCTTGAGATCCTCCAGAAAAGCAGAGCTCACAGCTCTGAAATCAAGCAGGAATCACTCACCCCATTCTAAGGGCTCACCCCACACCCCAGAGGAAGCAGTCCTCCAGATTCACATGCTGC
>NW_011277091.1:0-476 GCF_000146605.3 Meleagris gallopavo
AGCACTACAGCATTTAGATATTTAATTTGGGATCCATTAAAATTCTATCGTCAAGGAAGACAACATCTGAGATAAAATAAAGAGATTATGATATGTGGGCGATTACATAAAAATACACTCAATAACTACTTATAATGAACTATTTGCACACAACACAAATTTCAATTACTTCTGGATCTTGATCTCCTTTTAGGTGAGTCTTGAAACACTTTACGTTTGGCCTCTCCAATATTCTTCAATGATGAACCTTGAGAGATACAGAATGTGTTTTTTTTTAAACTGATATCCAAATATTTGACACTTAAATTTTAAAGTTAAAAACTTTTCAAATTTTTTCCCAACAAAATTTATGTTATTTCACTACACACACAGATAGTTAACAAAACTGACTGCCATTTTTATACAAGTTTTTCCAAGTCTCACAAACTTTCAAACACTCACTCTCATTCTTGTCATTGCCCAAAGCAGCACCTGTT
>NW_011277092.1:0-429 GCF_000146605.3 Meleagris gallopavo
CAGCCAGTGAACAACATGAAATAGAAATGCTGAAGGGGAAAAAGTACAATAGAAAACTATATCTAAACTAGGTGCTAAAAGAACACTCAAAGAATTTCTGTCAAAGAAGAAATTGCAGATACTAGAGAGTTTTAGAAGAGTTGATCAAATGTTCTGGACAATTTATTTATATCAGTTTTCAGATATCGTGGATCGTTACTGCTTTTTATGAACTGTTAATACTGAAATAATATTTTTTTAAAAGGAAAAAAGGAAGGAGTCAGGGAGAACACAATGTGCTCAGATAGGTGTGAAGCCACAAAAAGAAATGAACAGCTGATCTGCGATCACCTTAAAGAATTGTGTAAGGGTGCCAATATAGACTGAGTGAGGGGAGAAAATCTCCACAAGTTTTCTGATGAACTTGTTTTTCGGTAAGAATCATACGTC
>NW_011277093.1:0-861 GCF_000146605.3 Meleagris gallopavo
GCTGACTGCGCATCTTTGGATGCAGCCCAGGGATACGGTTGGCTTTCTGGGCTGGAAGGGCCCACTGCTGGCTTGTGTCCAGCTCCCACCCACCAGTACTCCCAGGCCTTATGGAGCAGGACTACGCTCAGTCCTTTCATCCCCTTGCATGTTTTGGTGGTGGGTGTTCCCTCATCCCAGCTACCTACCCTGCACTTGGATTTGTGCCCACTGCTCAGCCTGTTGAGGTCTCTGTGGATGGCATCCCGTCCCTCTGCTGTGTCACTGCAGCCCACAGCTTGGTGTCCTTAGGGTGCACTCAACCCCACTGTTGATGTCCCTGATGAAGGGGAAACCCGGATGCTTGTACCAACTGGGCGTAGAAGCCCTTAGGAGCAGCCCTGCGGAGGACTCGGGGATCCTGGTGGACAAAGAGCTGGACATAAGCCAGTAGTGTGCACTTGCAGCCCAGAAGGCCAACTAGATCCTGGGCTGCATTCAAAGAGGAGCGACCAGCAGGGAGAGGGAGGTGATTGTCCCCCTCTACTCGGCTCTGGTGTGCGGCCCCATGTGCAGCACTGCGTCCAGGCCTGGGGCTCCAGCACAGGAATGATGTGGAGCTTTTGGAGCAGGTCCAGAGAAGGGCCACGAAGATGATCAGAGGGCTGGAGCACCTCTCTTAGAAAGAAATGTTGAGGGAACTGGGATTGTTTCTGTGGGAGAAGAGAAAGCTCTGGAGATAGCTCATGACAGCGTTCCAAGACTCGAAGGGAGCGCATAAGCAGGAGGGGGCAACGGGCTGTTTAGGAGGGTGGATAGCGATAGGACAAGGGGGAAATGGTTTTCAAGTGAGACAGGGGAGGTTTAGGTTGGTTAGTTAGG
>NW_011277094.1:0-499 GCF_000146605.3 Meleagris gallopavo
CTGGGGTGAGAAATGGCTGTGGTGGGAGATGGTTGGCATCCAAAATTCTTGTACTCTGTAACTGCCCACCCTGGAGGTGTTCAGGGAAGGTTTAGACGCTGTGCTGAGGGACATGGATTAGTGAGAACTGTTGCTGACAGGTGGATGGTTGGACTGATGATCCCGTAGGTCTTTGCCAACCTTGGGGATTCTAGGATTCTAACATCTTGCTAACTGGCCTGCCACGCCTGTTACCACCTTCCGGACCTGCTACTTCATGCTGGCAGACAAATGTCTTTGCTACTTTCCTCCCTGCCCCAGTTGGAGGAAAGTCATCATCTCCACTTGACAGGCTGGAGCAGTAGCAAGTTGCACCTGTGAGTAAAAACAAGTCCCTTTTAATCCCCAGAGGGAAGAAAACCGCCCAAACAAAAGGCTAGCAGCGGGGCTCTCTCTGGACCCCTGTTGTCTCAGCACAGCTCACAGTCCACTTACAGTACACACAGCACCTACAAAAGCA
>NW_011277095.1:0-522 GCF_000146605.3 Meleagris gallopavo
GCCACACCTCAGGTATTTATAAACCTGGATCAGGTCCCCTCTCAGTCTTCTTTTCTCAAGGCTAAACAGACCCAGTTTACTTAGCCTTTCTTCATAGGGGAGATGCTCCAGGCCCTTCACCATCTTTGTGGCCCTCCGCTGGACTCTTTCCAAGAGATCCCTGTCTTTTTGTACTGGGTAGCCCAGAACTGGACACAGTATTCCAGATGAGGCCTTACCAGGGCAGAGTAGAGGGGGAGGATCACCTCCCTCGACCTGCTGGACACGCTCTTCTTAATGCACCCCAGAATGCCATTGGCTTTTTTGGCCACGAGGGCACACTGCTGGCTCATGGCCAACCTGTCGTCCACCAGGACGCCCCAGGTCCCTCTCTGCAGAGCTCCTCTCCAGCAGCTCATCCCCCAGCCCTGTATTGGTGCATGCAATTATTCCTCCCTAGGTGTAAGACCCTACACTTGCTTGTGTTGAACCTCATCCGGTTTCTTACTGCCCAGCTCTCCAGCCTGTCCAGGTCTCGCTGAA
>NW_011277096.1:0-480 GCF_000146605.3 Meleagris gallopavo
TGAATGGATTTCGTAACGTTCAGCATCTTCCACTATGGAAGCTAGTTTACCAGCAAAGCAAGTTGGAGGTGAAGAGCAGGTTTTTAAGACATGAAGGGCTTTTGAATGCAAGTCTTCTGCTCACTGGAAAACTGCTGTACTAGCTTAGCAGTTGTTGAAGAAAGTTCTGAGTGATACCATCCAATATTTTTTAAACAAAAGAAATGATGACAGCTGCATCCTCTATTTATCTGAATTTATAAAAAGAAAAAAAAGTAGAAATGAAGTATGAACATAAAACATATTGGGCCCACACAGAAAATGTAGCTGGGAGAGATATGTAAAAAGTAGGCAATAGGCAAGTTCCTGTGTCAGATGCTGAGGTTTTAGATCAAGCACCGTGGAAGGGTACTCCATACTCTAAGAGTAAATATCTAGGAAATTAAAATGATTAAAGTATTGATGTATATTCCGAATCCTCGGAAGTCTGTGAGTTTAAAA
>NW_011277098.1:0-549 GCF_000146605.3 Meleagris gallopavo
GAGCTGGAGCTGGCGTTGGGCAGCTCTTGCAGCCAGCTGATTTCCAGACATTGCCCTCCTCAAGGGACCGAATCGCAGGGCAGAAGAAAGCTGGGAAAATGCTTCTTCCTCGTGATTTTTCACTTGTCGATAATTTCTGCAGGGTTCCTGTCCAAAAGGAGATTTCAGAGATCGAGGCAGTCTCGGGAAGAGTGAAGCCAGCTCTTTCCAAGAGCAGAGAAGTTCCTGTGGAGAGAGCCCTCGGAACTTCAGCTTCCTCTGAGACAGCGGTCATGTCTCAGCAAGGAGACGACCGCAGTTGCAACTCCTGCTCTGTGAGAGGAAAGGTATGGTTGGGTTTCTTTGGCTTGGCTCTTCTTCCTTTTTCTCATTTTTAAGGGAGGGGTACGGAGCAGGGGGAGCCCTGCTGGTCCTTTGTGACCTCGGTAACCAGTTGGATTCTGCGCTCGCTGCTGACAGCCTGGGCTAATGGCGTGGACATGACTCGGGCTGTATTTTCCCTTGGTGATAAATAACGTCTCAGCACCCCGATATCCCATCTCTGGCACG
>NW_011277099.1:0-345 GCF_000146605.3 Meleagris gallopavo
AGCCGCTGTGTGGAGCCCCACACGACAAAGTTGCAGAGGCCACTGAAGGAAAAGGAGAATCGAGCCAATTTGCAGAGGTAAAGGCTGTCCAACTGGCCTTGGATGTTGCTGAACGGGAGAGGTGGCCAATGCTTTATGTTTACACTGACTCGTGGATGGTGGCAAATGCTCTATGGGGGTGGTTACAGCAGTGGGAGCAAAACAACTGGCAAAGAAAGGGTAAACCTATTTGGGCTGCTGACCTGTAGGAAAGATATTGCTGCCCGAATAAAGAATATGGTTATAAAGGTGCGTCACGTAGATGCCCATGTGCCCAAGAATAGGGCTACTGAAGAGCAGCAAAAT
>NW_011277100.1:0-468 GCF_000146605.3 Meleagris gallopavo
GGAATAACGAACTGATTCTGTGATCAAATTGTTCATCTTTATCACTTTTGTACATCAGAAAAATCAAATGGGATTTTATTTTATAACTTGAAAAAATACTTACTGTTAAACTCTTTAATTGTTTAAGGGGAAATGGCTTTAAGGAGTTTGAATGAAAATTGCCAGGTTTTTTGTTTGCTTTTTGTTGTTTTTTTAATTGTAATATAATGTTATGAGAATTCTTTTACTAATGCCATTACACAGTAGAGAAGGTAGCAAGTTGCAGTGCTTGGGAGGTGTGGCAAACCCAGTTTGTGGTTCTCACATCACATACGTTTTCTCACGTGCTTACGATAATGGGCTGAAGCTCAAGAGCATTTGCAGAAGGCAGTCAGCTTGTCAGCAACTATTGAAATTAATCGGGAACACATGATTTTATGGTGTACGCTTCTTCACACAGGCATACTCTACTTAAGAGAAATCACATTT
>NW_011277101.1:0-368 GCF_000146605.3 Meleagris gallopavo
TGGAGGTACTAATCCCACCAGTTCAGTTCTACCATTGTGTCTTACGGTGAGAAGAAAAGCAGGATGTTTAAGACTCTGTCAGGCACAGAACCTCCAGCACTGGAGGCAGCAGTTCTGAATTCTCGGTATCTTGTCATCATTTGTGCGCATGCACAAGAAACAGTGCAACTCACTGTACAAGGGCAACCAAATGTATTCAAGGCATACTGGACACGAGGACTCTGAGGTAGAAAGCTGCTCGCTGAGGCGAAGATGAGAAATGAGGCAGGGGAAGCCTGACAGATTGAGAGTGATGAAGTGTCTGAAATAAAGAAAGGAGCAGAAGGAATAGACATTACTGGAATCTATCAGACGCCAATATTCATTTG
>NW_011277102.1:0-502 GCF_000146605.3 Meleagris gallopavo
CTCTTAAATCAGGAACATTAACTTTGTCAGTGCAGTTTTCATAATAAAAGTAACAAGAATATGTAAATGTTTGTATGTGCATGTGTATGTGTGTACATGTGCATGCATGTGTGTGCATGGAAGGGGGACAAGAAGATAGGATTCATAAAAGCAACTGACTTTTTATGCATATGATGACTACACTGATATAAAATTTAAAATGTTTCCACATATTCATTGACTTCCATTTGTAAAAGTCCCAGCTGCTGTTTGGATAGAAAAATCAACCCATTACTCTGGGAATGCTAACTTAAGCTGGAGTAGACTGTCATCTACGTCAGTCCTTTAGCTTCTTTCTGCCATTCTACTCTGACAAGCTTAAAAAAAAACAAAAAAAAAGGGAAGAGAGACTGGAAAAAAACAAAACAAAACCACAAACCTGTTTAACAATTCTCCTGATCATTTTTCAACCTTTTGTTATCTCAAAAGAATGACACTGACAGACTGGAAGATAAAAAGGAAG
>NW_011277103.1:0-381 GCF_000146605.3 Meleagris gallopavo
TGCCGTGATGAACAAACTGCTGCTTCACAAAGATCTCGGCCTGAGCAGAAATTTCTGCTTTGGAGTCGCGCTGCTACCAAGACAGAAGGCGATAACTGCACGCAGCAGTCTCCTGCTCGTAACATCCTTGCTGCTTCATTCTGGGTGCCGTCACTGAGCAGCATCTCATAGAAGTTCTTCCCTGGGCAGCTGGCTGCCTTAGTTGGAGCCCTGATGGCAATGACGTGATGATGGCAGGCTTAGTTTTGCTGTTTTCTCCTCGTCAGAATCCTCTGACTTTTGAAGGAAGCAGCTTCTTAGGTTTTTGGTTTGTTTCTTTTTCTTTAAAATTTTTATTTAAATTCATTTGGAATGTCTCCATTCCGTATAGCTATAATGTCT
>NW_011277108.1:0-685 GCF_000146605.3 Meleagris gallopavo
AGTGCGTCACCACCCTGTGCGTGAAAAGCTGCCTCCTAATAACCAACCTAAACCTCCCCTGTCTCACTTGAAAACCATTTCCCCTTGTCCTATCGCTATCCACCCTCCTAAACAGCCGTTGCCCCCTCCTGCTTATGCGCTCCCTTCGAGTCTTGGAAGGCTGTCATGAGCTATCTCCAGAGCTTTCTCTTCTCCCACAGAAACAATCCCAGTTCCCTCAACATTTCTTTCTAAGAGAGGTGCTCCAGCCCTCTGATCATCTTCGTGGCCCTTCTCTGGACCTGCTCCAAAAGCTCCACATCATTCCTGTGCTGGAGCCCCAGGCCTGGACGCAGTGCTGCACATGGGGCCGCACACCAGAGCCGAGTCGAGGGGGACAATCACCTCCCTCTCCCTGCTGGTCGCTCCTCTTTGAATGCAGCCCAGGATACAGTTGGCCTTCTGGGCTGCAGGTGCACACTACTGGCTTATGTCCAGCTCTTTGTCCACCAGGATCCCCGAGTCCTCCGCAGGGCTGCTCCCAAGGGCTTCTACGCCCAGTTGGTACAAGCATCTGGGTTTCCCCTTCATCAGGGACATCAACAGTGGGGTTGAGTGCACCCTAAGGACACCAAGCTGTGGGGTGCAGTGACACAGCAGAGGGACGGGATGGCCATCCACAGAGACCTCAACAGGCTGAGCAGTG
>NW_011277109.1:0-495 GCF_000146605.3 Meleagris gallopavo
ATGACATAATTGAGACTAATCTGGGTCTACCATCTCGGGGTCTTTCATTCAGGTCTCGCAAGGTTTCCTACAGTCTCTTTGTCACCCCTGCAGAGACTGGGAGTCTGTCTTCAGGGCAGCCTTAAGAAGACCATGATTACGTTATATAACGTTCGATGAGGCCTGCCCCCGTTGCATTATATGGCAGGTGGAATCGCCAGTCGATGTTATTTTCTTCTGCCCAGCGTTGTATCAGTGCACCAGTAAAATGAGTTCGTTGGTGGCTCTCGATGACTTGAGGTGTCCCGTAGGCAGACATCAGTTCTGTGAGTGCCTTGATGGTATATGCCTGGTTTGCTTTCGGTACTGGATAAGGCTGCAGTAGCCCACTTGCAGCGTCAACACAGGTCAGGGCATATCTGGCCCCCTCACGACCGAGGAAGGGCCCGATGTAATCGACCTGCCATCGCTGGAGAGGATTATGTCCTCTAGCAAGATGGGCTGGTTGTTTCGGGC
>NW_011277110.1:0-444 GCF_000146605.3 Meleagris gallopavo
TTGGGGTCAGTTTGGGTATTTTTGGAATCCCTGAGAAACCTGAGGTTTTGGGACACCGAATTTGGGGTCAATTGGGGCATTTTGGGGGCTGCAAGGGCCCAAATTTGGGGTCACTTTTGGTCTTTTGGGGATCTCTGTGGGATTGGGGGCTTTTGGGGTGGAATTTTGGGTGAAAATGGAGTGGTTTTGGGGTTCTTCCACAGATTTTTGGGCTCTTCCTGACCCGCTCCGACGGCTCCATGTGGGTTTGCCCATCCTGGGGGCGTGGAGACCCCCAGAGCCAACGCTGGCACCGAAGGAAGGTCGATGTGGGGCAATATGGGACGATGTGGGGTCCATATGGGGTCCATAATAGGAGATATGGGGTTGATATTGAGTCAATATGGGGGCAAAACGGGGGTCAAATATGGGGGTGATATGGGGGCAATATGGGGCCAGAGGGGG
>NW_011277111.1:0-400 GCF_000146605.3 Meleagris gallopavo
GAGAACAAGCTACCTAGAAGGGGGAAGAAGTTGTTCCATGTTAGTCTGTGATATTTTCACAGTCCTTTATCAGAGGACTTCTAATGCCTTACAAGTAATTCAAGCTAATTGTACTCCACTGTGAGTCTGTCAAGCACTGTACCCATGGTTCTCCTAGTAGTCCAAAAGCTGCTGAGAATCAAGCTGAATGTTGATGCTCCTTGGAGCTGGGCTGAACCATAACCCGCAAAAAATGGGAGCCCAGCTGAAATGCTGTGCAAAATGCATTAATAGGAGCTTTGCCATTCACTTCAGGAGAGAGATTCTAGCAGCAGCAGCTTTAGTTTCCCTTTCAGCAACTGTACTGCTCTGAAGCAAAAACAGAGTAGTCTGCTGCTTTGTCTTAAACTTGTTGTGTGAA
>NW_011277113.1:0-533 GCF_000146605.3 Meleagris gallopavo
GCAGCCCAGAAGGCCAACTGTATCCTGGGCTGCATTCAAAGAGGAGCGACCAGCAGGGAGAGGGAGGTGATTGTCCCCCTCGACTCGGCTCTGGTGTGCGGCCCCATGTGCAGCACTGCGTCCAGGCCTGGGGCTCCAGCACGGGAATGATGTGGAGCTTTTGGAGCAGGTCCAGAGAAGGGCCACGAAGATGATCAGAGGGCTGGAGCACCTCTCTTAGAAAGAAATGTTGAGGGAACTGGGATTGTTTCTGTGGGAGAAGAGAAAGCTCTGGAGATAGCTCATGACAGCCTTCCAAGACTCGAAGGGAGCGCATAAGCAGGAGGGGGCAACGGCTGTTTAGGAGGGTTGGATAGCGATAGGACAAGGGGAAATGGTTTTCAAGTGAGACAGGGGAGGTTTAGGTTGGTTATTAGGAGGCAGGCTTTTTCACGTCACAGGGTGGTGACGCACTGGAATGTGTGCTTGAGAGTCACTTCCAGGATGATCTGCTCCATGATCCGTGACCAGCACAGAGGTGAGACTGACATGCT
>NW_011277114.1:0-521 GCF_000146605.3 Meleagris gallopavo
AAAGAATAAGAAATTAAGAGTAGAAGTTAATTACAACAACCTAATCAAAATTAGTTGCCAGAGAATCCTATTTTCTAATGTGTTTAAGTAAAATAGAGAACTTTGTAAAAAGGGTTTCTTTTCTTCTGCTTAACTAAATATGTGACCAATTTTTAGAAACTAAATTTAATGAGGGAAATGTTAGGAATAAGAAGAAAAGTTTAAGCTAATCATCAAAGAATCATCATGAAATAGTTTGAGTTTGAAGAGACCTTTATAGATCATCTATTCCATCTTCCTCAACTTAAAGTTTCCTAAACTTTAAGTAAATATATATTTGTTTCTAAGTGTTAATATCACTTCTTTTTTTCCTTGAAGGTTTTTTAGAATGCACAAGATTACTTTTTGTATGAAAAAAATCCCGTTTATTCACACAGATATGCAAATATGTATTTTCCAAAGACACTTAAGTATGATAGAATCAGTCAGTAATCATGATAACTTAATCAATAACTGGAATTAAAGAAACTTATCCGGTCATC
>NW_011277115.1:0-438 GCF_000146605.3 Meleagris gallopavo
AGACATGGTGGATGTGCTGGCCCTTTCAAGGTGAGCCTGGCTCAGACTCTGAGCAACTTGATCTAGCTGTGGATGGTCAGCATGGGGGAGTCGGATCACATCGCAAACCTACCTGCATACAAGCAGCGCACCAACATGGGGTGCATGATGTTCATTACCTGCTGGACACATCTCACACCACTGACTGGAGGAGCCCAGGCAATCCTTCAACTCCATCAGGCTGCAAAATGAAATCAGAAGAGACGCAGAACATAATTTAAAACACAACAAGGATGCACACAATGCCCTTAAAAAACACCCACCGCATGGATGCAATTAGCACATAGCCCTATTAATGACAGCCATCCAGCTTGAGATCCTCCAGAAAAGCAAGAGCTCACAGCTCTGAAAGAAAGCAGGAATCACTCACCCATTCTAAGGGCTCACCCACACCCAAAA
>NW_011277116.1:0-463 GCF_000146605.3 Meleagris gallopavo
CGTTTGCCGGCTGCCACGGCGTCTTCTTGGCCGGCTCTGGGAACGTGGGGCCCGAGCTTGCAGCGGGGAGCGGCTTCGTGTGCGGCTCCTTCCTCGCTGCCTGGGACGTCTCCTGCGAGCAGCTGCCGGAGACGCCCTGGAGGACCCTGATGCCCTCCGCCTGGTGGATGTGTGGGAGTCGCTCTCAGCACTCGGGGCTGCTGTTTGTCTGCTCCCACGGCGTCCTCGCAGCTGCTCTGAGGTAGCCTGATCCTCTGATGTTCGTGGGCCGTTGGTCTCCTGCTCAGTCTCAGGCACACTGGGCAGGTCGCTGTGCTCAGGCAGCTGGGAACTCTGTGATGCTGTCCCCAATGCTGCCTGGCTGGCGGCGTGGAGCTCACGGTCTCAGGCTCCATGGAGCTGCTGGATGGCCCCGGAGCCGTCTGGCCGGCAGTGCTGGGACCAGCGAGCTCGGTGTTGGCGC
>NW_011277117.1:0-444 GCF_000146605.3 Meleagris gallopavo
AACATCTGTACGGATAGTTGGGCTGTGTACCGAGGGCTCACTTTGTGGATTGCACAGTGGGCCACCCAAGAATGGACTGTCCGTGCCCGGCCGATCTGGGGCAAGGACATGTGGTTAGACATATGGAATACAGTCAAACACAGGACTGTACGTGTCTACCATGTTTCTGGTCATCGGCCCCTACAGTCACCGGGAAATGATGAAGCCGACACGCTGGCCCGAGTTCGATGGATTGAGAATTCACCATCCGAGAACATCGCCCGTTGCTTACATCAGAAGCTACGGCGTGCGGGACAAAAGGCAATGTGGGCAGCTGCTAAAGCATGGGGACTGCCCATACAGCTAGCTGACATCGTCCAGGCATGCCGGGATTGCGACGCTTGCTCCAAGATGAGACCGAGACCGCTGACCCGAAACAACCACGCCCATCTTGCTAGAGGACAT
>NW_011277119.1:0-422 GCF_000146605.3 Meleagris gallopavo
TATTTGTTTTGCTCTGGTGAAGTTTAGGTTTTCCATTTACTTCTGATTCTTCTCTGAAAACAGTTAATACCTTTGACTAGTTTCTACTCATACTATCAGAGATCTTACTGTTAATTCACACTTCACCTGAACTAAAAAAAAAAACCTTTTACTCCCTTGGGTTCAGGTGCACTTGCTCTTCCTTACTTTGTTAATGCCAGATTTTCAGGCTTCTTGGACTTTATCATACATGAAATGGGTTACCTTAAGCATAGATATGATGATTATTGTCCTGAGATTTTATAATATTTATGGCAGTGTTTTTCTGTATATCATGTATGCTGGACTTGCTAATGTGGAGAATGTACATATGAATTTTATAAGTGAAAAACGAGCCTGATCTAGGAGGTAATGCCTGCACAAAGGAATATTTCTGCCAGATA
>NW_011277120.1:0-346 GCF_000146605.3 Meleagris gallopavo
GTATGTCCCACTGGAAATATTCCTTGAGAGGCCTCCTAGCCAAATTTCCTTTGTCTTTTTGCTGCTATCTGCTTCTGTGGTACCCATGTTTCTGCAATTTTGCTGTTGACAAAATGAGTTTATCTTTTTTCTTGCTTTACAGCAAGAAGAAAAGACAGAAAGAGAGGAGAGCGGAAATGAAGAAGGCTTCTCTGAGAGCTGCTGCTGCACGTGCAGAGGTGAGTCCTTGGCACTGACAGGGCAGCACAAGCCAGCCCAACTCAGTGCTCCATGTCTCATTGCAGTCAATAACATCACAATTGTGGACTCACAAGGAGTGCACGGCCTGATTTGCCAGCAGCACTCA
>NW_011277121.1:0-399 GCF_000146605.3 Meleagris gallopavo
TGGTCTGAATTTTGACATTCACATCCCAGATGGAATGGCTAATTTTACAAACAGCACAACGTTCAGACCAGTCTCCAGGCTTCCTTATCGGTTTGTCAGACGGTTTTCGAATTCTGAATTAATACTCATGGGCGCGCTATTGTTTTCCTGGATTGTGATTATATTCCTTTACAAAGGGAAGGAGTCTCCTCCAGAACCAGAGAGTGCTGACTGGCAGGGAATATGGAGAGGTTTAGGAAAGATCTTAAAAGCAAGGGGACCCGCAGTGTCATGGGATTTTACACTTGAACATCTGTGGGATCCTGAGAAACTAAGTCAGTATTTGAGTCAGGGACAGGCGCGGCTTACATAACTCTAAGGAGGTACAACTTATTTGGGGTTTGGCTTGTGCTTACCGCG
>NW_011277123.1:0-397 GCF_000146605.3 Meleagris gallopavo
AAATTTTTTTTCCACATGAAGAAATTCAGTGACACTCCTTTGCTCCATATGTAGTTCAGTGTCAAATGCCATTTGGTCAGACTGCCCCTCTGCTGCCATCTGCCACATGACAGCAAATGTAACGGAATAGAGGAGAGGTTCAGCCTCTACTGCTATGCCACCAGTATCCATCTCTCATGTCATGGGTCAGCATAATAAAATAGGAGGCATTATTTTTGGAGCAACCCTTGTCTTTTGAAATTCTACATCTATTGCAGAAAGAGGGAAAGGAAGTATAATAACACACACGCATAACAGGAAAAATTATATATATTTAATAAAAATCTAAAAGCATAACAAAAAAAAGGAATAAATCTAAAAAGAATAAAATCTAAAAGAATAAAAGAATAAATACAAA
>NW_011277124.1:0-331 GCF_000146605.3 Meleagris gallopavo
ACAAGTATTAACAAATCAAAGGGGGAATGGTTTAAAACTGAGCCAGGGGAGGTTTAGGTTGGATGTGAGGAGGAAGTTTTTCATGCAGAGGGTGGTGAGGCAGTGGAACAGGTTGCCCAAGGAGGCTGTGGATGCCCCATCCCTGCAGGCATTCAAGGCCAGGCTGGATGTGGCTCTGGGCAGCCTGGGCTGCTGGTTGGCGACCTGCACACAGCAGGGGGTTGGACTGGGTGAGCGCTGTGGGCCTTTGCAACCCAGGCCGTTCTGGGATTCTGTGATTACTCCCTCTGCAGTTACAGAATATTTGCATGTTTTTCTATATATACAACAA
>NW_011277127.1:0-355 GCF_000146605.3 Meleagris gallopavo
TCATTAACATTTCAGAACCAGAAGCCATAAGTCCCAGACAGCCTAATAAGCATAACAGGTTTAAAGTCAGAGAAGTGTCTCTTCTCCATGTACAATTACAGGAAGTACTGCCTCTTAGCTCAAATTCAGGACTGCTTTCACCTTTTCTATGTCCATGTGAGAAGAAATAGTTGTAAGGTGCTTACTGTTAGATTCCTTATGGGGCCGAGCAAACATCAACATGGGACTGGAAGTGAACATCCCTTTTTCTCATCATAGTTGTTGACTGATTAGTTAGACACAGTCTTGGTTTCCTGATATTGATGTTGGACATAATTTTCAATCCCATTTCCTAGTAGGAAAAAAAAAAAGAACT
>NW_011277130.1:0-470 GCF_000146605.3 Meleagris gallopavo
CATGCAGAATGCACTAGGCCTAGCTGTGAATACGACGTCTCTGCCTTCATTTCGAGCGGCAATTCTTTTTGGTGTTGTTCTCCATGGCTACGCTTGTGCATGCTCGGAGGAAAAGAGTGGAGAGCAAAACCCTCTCTAATAAGGCTGTTGGAAGTTCGGGGAGCGACATTTGTTTCGCTCCCAGGGAGAGAGAGCGTGACAGAAAGTGGGGAGCGATCCTTTCTGGCCTGCGGAGAAAAAACCTCCCTACGGAGGTAGTGCAGGAGGCTGAATTCGCACGTTCTCGGCATCGGAATTGCACTGCTTCGCTCTCATGCGTAGAAAGCGGCACTCGCGCTGAACCGCTCCGGAGAGTTTGCCGACGCTGGTCGAGAAATCGCGCTTCTCCCCGAGTGCCGCTTTCAGCCGTCAGCAGCGCTCTCGTGTTTCTCACTTGCCGAGAACGGCGACTGTGCCTGCTGCTTTCTCCG
>NW_011277132.1:0-487 GCF_000146605.3 Meleagris gallopavo
ATTGCCTTTATTCCAGGCTCAAGACAGAAGCACTCTACTGGGTCTCATTTCCTCTTGAATAATTTAAAACAAATGAAGATTAGTTTATGATTTGCTGCAGTCTGAACCTACCAAACTGAGTTTTAATAAGAGAGTTAGTGAATTCAGACATCTGTTTGGCAATCAGGAAACTATTACAAAACATAAAGAAACTGTAGAAAAAAAAAGAAGCTATGGAACTCAAATCTCTGGTATTTAGGAAAGCATTGCCCTTTGATGGGGTGTATATTACACCATTACTCTTTATATAATTACATCTGCTAATGAATGATATTTCTTAACCATTTATGAAAATGACTAGTTTTTCATCAAATGCAATGACATACCTTCCTCTCTATATATAAGGCCACAATTAGCAAGGGCCAGATCTTCTAAGGATAATGGAGATAATATTTATATGCATTTCAGTTCTACCTGTGACCTTACAGGTTTGGGCTTTTGTTGTTAT
>NW_011277133.1:0-442 GCF_000146605.3 Meleagris gallopavo
TGCTCGTGTTCTTCCTGACTGCCATGAAGCATTTCAGTAAAATACAACCTCTAACTTAGGTGGTAAAGCTGACAGCTGGTTGGGAAGATACCAACAGATAATTTAACTGAATTTGTCAAATATAGGCTGAGTGGAGAAACGAGCTCCAAGCGTGGGACTTGAGGGACACACAATACCCTGAACATAACAGACTTCAGTAAAGAAGATGACCTATCAGATCTTCTAGTTCTGCATTTTGATAAATTTGGTAAGAAAGGCACTCTGCAGTTCGAGTGTTTTTACGGGAAACAAAATCAACCAACCAAGAAACCCAACCCCAAAATCAGTTAGTACATCTAGGGAGGAAACAAAATACTGCTAAGACTCACAGAAACGCTTCTGCTTTGTGTGCTGCCTAACACACAACCTGCATTTAAAGGCTGAGAGCTTAAAAAACAAACAA
>NW_011277134.1:0-501 GCF_000146605.3 Meleagris gallopavo
TTCCCTACATGCTATGGCAGTTCTGCTAAGAAATACTCCTTTCCTTCCCTAAATGGGACATATGCACCCACAAAGACCACGACTCCGAGAAATTCCTCCCAGTTCCTCCCAATTACACTCCATTACATTCCTCATCATGACACTTACTCCCAGACTTTTGGACTTTTACTGCGGAAAGACCATTTCGATCCAGAATATATGCCATTGGCCCTCACAAACACCGATTGCCTCACAAAGATGTGGCACATCCCACCAGAAAGACCATTTCTAGCCCCCAAAAGATGGCATTTACTCCCAGAAACACCAGCTTTCTCACACATTCCTCACCTTTTCCCCCCCACATAAGACCTTTTCACCCAGAAATGACAGTTCTCTTAGGAATACCTCCCAATTCCCCCTAATCTGCTACACCACACTCCGCACTATGACACTTTCTCCCCAAACTAGGACATTTCTCCCAGAAAGGACGCTTTTTCCCCCCAGAGTACACCGTTGGCTTCC
>NW_011277135.1:0-350 GCF_000146605.3 Meleagris gallopavo
TTTTTTCTCCTCACCAGGGACTTGACCTGACTGCCTCGACTTCTGAAATACCATGGAGAGTGGCTCGGTGACTGCAGCGGTGAATTCCCTCGGAACTCTGGGACTCATCTCGTCAGGACCCAAAGACTCGTGGATGTTTGGGTCCTCAGGTGGTCCAGAACCTGATCTCCCATGGCAGTGTGGGATGGGAAGGGGTGTGTGGGACTGAGGAAGCAATGGCAGTCCCCACCTCACCAAAGCAAAGCAAAGATGAGGGCTGTGCATAATGAGCAGTTCTCAGACAAGATGGAAGCCAAAATGGTGTTGGTACCTGAGCCTTCTCTGGTGGTAAGCAACATGGTGCACAGAGT
>NW_011277136.1:0-522 GCF_000146605.3 Meleagris gallopavo
GGCTTTAGGCCCAAAGCTGGTGCTGGCTTCTTGTGTTGTGGCTTCAGGTTTAGGCCCAGGGCCAGTGCAGGTCTCTCTGGCTGGGGCTGTGGCTTTAATCCCCAGGGTCAGTGCTGGCCACTCAGGTCCCATGGCCAGTGCCAGTCTCTCTGGCTGTGTTTTTAAACCCCAGGGCCACTCCTGGCTTCTCTGGCAGCATCTTTAGGCCCTGGGACGTGTGCCAGCCTCTCTAACTGGGGCTGTGACTTTAAGCTCCTGGACTGGATCCAGCCTTTTGGGCTCTGGCCCAAAGTCACCAGGGCTGGTACCATATTTTAAGAAAACAACATGAGGGCCACCCAATGGCGTTTTCTGAAGTACAAAACAGAGAAATTAAGATGACTCTTGTGTAACCAGCCTGGGTCATCCTCTCGCTCAGGCACCGCATGATCACGCCCAGGAGATGTTGCCCCTAGGCTTGGATTTGGGCTTCCAAGCAATCAGCAAGCTTTGGATGGGTCAGCCCCCTGGTTTTGTGTAGAA
>NW_011277137.1:0-451 GCF_000146605.3 Meleagris gallopavo
TCTAGCAGTTGATACACATGAATGCTGTTACCTTCCAATAATAAGACTCCGAATTAGTAGTAAAACACTTAATCCTCTCTCACTGAACTTAATGCTCTGACTATAGTGCAAGAAAGTACCTGGATGAAGCTAACATTTGAAAATAGCTGCTTTGTTCACATAAGAGTTGCAAAGTAGAAAGCGTGTCCAAGTTACTGAATGAAAGTCTGTGAAATTTTAGTAGAATAGTGATTTCTGAAACTGGGAATGCTTGAAAAGTAGGGAAAAAAAAAGTCTATTACAGAGATATTAGCAATGGGATTAATGGAGAGACATAATTAATCATTTTAAATTAGCAAGGCATTGATTTTTTTTATTTCTGTTTTTGACAGAATCTGACTCAACTTCTGAAAAAAATGAACTTAACTATTCATTTGCATACACTCTAAGGGTAATCATGATTAATCTCTCT
>NW_011277138.1:0-458 GCF_000146605.3 Meleagris gallopavo
AGAGCCGCATGGACGCCCACCTGTGCAGCCTGCTGCAGGCAGCCCGTTTTGCATGGGGGTTGGACGCAATGATCCCTGGGGGTCCCTTCCAAGCCCCGTCCTGTGATTATTTAGCAAGGGAAGGTTGGAGAGGCTGTTTGCTAATGGAAGATGGAGAGAGGAAAAGCAAGTCAGAGGCATGCTGTGCATAGCCAGCACAGAGCATCTGCACCATTTCGCCCTGCACAAAGGAGGAGCAGATCAGCAAGATTGGCCTGGGCCTTGGAAGGGAGCGCCCAAATGTCTGGACCGACCCCAAACGAGCTGGTTCTGCAGGTTGGTTGTCTTCTGCTGTTTGTCTCACATCCTGTGGCTCGGGGCTACATTTGTTCATGTTCAGAGCTAAGGGGAAAGTCGCGCAGCACTTGGTTTCAGCTGTCGCGATGCTTTGATCCCTTGCTGCTGGGATGGGGCGTTTG
>NW_011277139.1:0-509 GCF_000146605.3 Meleagris gallopavo
ACTAGACTGCCAGTGATTCATCAAGTTACAATGTAAATTTGAAAGTTCTGTTTGGAATAGAGGTTCAAAAGAAAAAATAAAAAACATTATAAAACCTAACAATGAAAGTAACACCATATTATTGTCCTGAATCTCTTAAAGATTCTCTGTCATTCAAAGATAACCTGCTATGTCTAACAGCTTATGTTTACTCTTCACAGTGACAATGAAACCAAAGTGCTCACATGAAGATCATAACTCTTTCCGTGGATTTACAATTTGTAAACTTCCAGGATATCATACATTACTTAAGAATACAGGATGAACTTTCTCCTTTTCTCTCTAGCAATAGGACAAAGAGAGAGATACGATGACAAACATTTTCCTACACAATCAGAAATGTGCTTCTAAGCTGTGTTCTCTAGCACAAGTACCAGCCAGTGCCCACCATTCATACCAGTCATATACATTCAAGGCTTGGCTCAATGGCACGAGTTCTGCATTTCTAGAGTAGGGGTCTATCCACTAAA
>NW_011277141.1:0-533 GCF_000146605.3 Meleagris gallopavo
TACTCCATTGTAAATTGTCAATTGCTTTTAAGAATTGGTATTGCAAGAAATGATTCTTGAGGTCCCTTCCAACCCGGGCCATTCTGTGATTCTGTGACTAGGAAAGGCGTTACAACGGAGGTGTGATGGTGGGAGGACTGGCACAGCAGAGAGGTACTATAAAGGAAGGGAAGAAGATTGCTCCCCCATATCAGAAGATTCCAGGTGCAGAGGAAAAAGCATCACCAAGGAGGGACCTCCAGAAGGAGATCCTTCCCCAGCTGCAGTCAGCCCTTGCATGAGCTCTGAGAGAGGTGCAGCCAGGCTCCAGCCCTTCCGTCACACAGCTGAATTGCCTTCACCTGTGCTCCCAGGGCTGAGCAGCTCCTTTCTGCAGGTGCTCCACCAGTGCTTCAGGCTGGGACTCAACAGATCCCATGCATATGTGAAAGTATTTTTTGTTTTTGTTTTTTCTTTTTTCTAGGGGTAGTATTTGGAAAAAAGTCCAAGAGGTTCTCTGCCCTTGCTCCTGCCCTTTGTTCCTGCCTTCCACC
>NW_011277142.1:0-341 GCF_000146605.3 Meleagris gallopavo
CCAGTAATGACCAGTATGGCCTCCCAGTGGTCAATGGAGTCCCAGAGGATCTAGTAGGATCCAGAAGGTGCGCACACCTGTTTGGACCAGAAAAGACCAGGATGGACTCCTAGTGGTCAGTAGAGACCCGTAGGAACCAGTAGGAGCGCAAACCAGTCTGAACCCATACAAAAAAGTCCCATAGGAATCAGTAGAAACCACTAGGAATGCACACCCGTGTGCCTGGTGCCGGCCTCTCTGGAGGTGGCTTTAGGCCCAGGGCCAGTGCCGGCTCTCCAGCTGTGGCTTTAGGCCCTAAGCTAGGTCGCTGGCCTCTTGTGCTCTGGCTGGCTTTAGGCCTC
>NW_011277143.1:0-473 GCF_000146605.3 Meleagris gallopavo
GTGCCGAGTACGTCGGCAAAACGAATGGCAGAATGATATGGCTTGGAAGTTCTCTCTGAAGACCATCTAGCCCACACCCCTGCTAAAGCAGGTTCCCAGGTGGTGGGCTACCCAGGAAAGCGTCCAGCCTGGTCCCCTCCTCTGATACCCTCAAGAAAGATTTCCTGATGTTCGCATGGCATTTCCTGTGTTCCCGTGTGTACCCGATGCCCCTTAATTCTGTCACTGGGCACCAGCAAAAAGAGCCTGGCCCCACCCACTCGACTACTGCCCATTAGATATTTATAAGCATTGATAAGATCCCCTCTCAGCCTTCTCTTCTCCAGGCTGAACAGTCCCAGCTCTCTCAGCCTTTCCCATAAGGAAGATGCTCCACAGGACACAGTACTCCAGATGTGGCCTCATTAGGGCAGCGGAGAGGGGGAGGATCACCTCCCTTGACCTGCTGGCCACGCTCTTTGGAAGGCAACCCA
>NW_011277144.1:0-386 GCF_000146605.3 Meleagris gallopavo
TTACCCTGACAACTGGCTGCCCAGTCTACAATCACACACCAGGATCCCAAAGCAGCAAGGAGAAGCAGGGGCCGCTCAGAAGGGCTCTGCAAACAAGAGGGAACTGGAATGAGAGCTGACAGAGGTGACACCGCAGTCCCACAGCCTTCCAGCGCTCCATGCTGAAGGAGAACCTCCTGCCCCAGCAAGTCTGCTGAGCACCCTGTGTTCTCTCTGCATCCCCTGCACCACGCCGTGCTGCCCGGTGAGTCCAGCGCAGCTCTCAGGACCTGGGGGACTGCAGAACGCGGCCAGCAGTGAGCTGAGCTCGTTCCTCAAGCCCTGGTCCGGCCGTGCTCTCCTCACAGCCCATCCCGCCGAGCCCAGGCGGACGAGCTGCTGCTCGG
>NW_011277145.1:0-500 GCF_000146605.3 Meleagris gallopavo
CAGGCATAAACACGGGAGGATTGGGCCACCTGTCTGCGCGTTCCAATGGAGCTTAATGCACTCCTTCTGCTTAGCTTGCTCAACTTGGGGATTAAGGATCGTCTTGAAAAGCCACGTTCTGATCAAGTGGATCACTAGCACAGCCAAACCTCTATCTGTCCACCAGGGACGCTGGCTGTTCTCAGCCTCATCCTGACTTGCAGGAGAACTGCCTTTGCCCTCCCTCATTCTCACTGCCTACAAAACAGCTGCCATATGCCCCGTGGTATGTACGAAGGATCGTCAACACAGAGGATAACGTGGGATGGATAAGGGAGGTATTACACACAGAACACACCCCAAAGAAGACTCCCCTTTGCTTCCCTGCACCATCAAATGTAACATCCGTACCTGGCTTTGGCACTGAGTTGACGAGAGCCTCGGGAACTTTGTTATTAATGAGTTCCACGCACTCGCCAGGGAAAATCCAACCTGTAACAGAACAGAAAGAGAGGCCAACT
>NW_011277146.1:0-304 GCF_000146605.3 Meleagris gallopavo
AAAATGTATTTCTGTTCACACTTGCAAGGAAATATCCTGGGCCAAATTACATCAGAAATTAAGAAGAAAAAAGGGGAAAAAAAGAAAATAGAGAAGGCTGGTGAAATTGTTAAGTATGGGAGCAAGATAGATAGATGGATAGAGAGGCAGAGATATAGAGAGACCGACAGATAGAGAGATGAAGAGACAGACATAGATAGGAGTAGATATTTGGACCTGGATTTGTTGGACAGGCAGCAATCAGACTTGGAGATGCTGATATAGAGGTAGATCAGAACCAATATTAACATATTGTTTAAATCAA
>NW_011277147.1:0-422 GCF_000146605.3 Meleagris gallopavo
CTGCCCCTACTCTTCCCAGCCCTTCAATGGGATCAGGGAGGGGTGGAGCCTGGCTCTGCCCCACTCCACAGCCAAACTGCCCCCAGCTGTGCTCGCAGGGCTGCACCCCGCCCCAGGTGCGGGTTCTACAAAAACAGGAGGGCAAGGGAATGCCCAGGCAAAGGCAAGGGCCAAGAGAACACGGAAGGAAATGCCAAGGATGACGGCCCAGACAATACGGCAGGGAACGCCAAAACTGAATGCCGACATGAATGTGGCAACACAAAGCCAAGGGGTCATTAGGCCAAGAGAATGGGGCAAGGAACACAAAAATCGGAGGACAAGAGAATGTAATAGTGAAAACAGTGCAAGACCAGAGACAAGCAAGACACAGAACAAAGAGGATAGGCAGCTCTGGGCACCATGAAGCGCAATTCAGAGCT
>NW_011277148.1:0-419 GCF_000146605.3 Meleagris gallopavo
ATATTATGTGGCATACCATTCCAGAGGGAGCTGCTAATTTTACAGGGTTGGGGATTTTTAAGCAGGTTTCCAGCCTCTCCTTTGAATTCTTTATGCGGATTTTCAATGCTCACCTGATCACGTTATTAATCTCCGTGAATGTACTGCTCACCATTTCACTTATTATTAGTATTTATTATATTTTGAGGAAGTCTGCCCCAAAACCAGTAAATACTGAGTGGCAGGGAATGTGGAGAGGCCTGGGTGAGACTTTAGAGAGATGGAAATCTTCGGTGTCATGGAACTTTACTCCAGAACACCTGAAAGACCCTGAAATTAACAGATATTGAGACAGGAATGTCGCGGCTCAGGAAGATCTGAGGAGGCCCAAAATTATTTGGGGGCCTGGGCTAATGCTTACCGGGCCTTATTCAATACTA
>NW_011277149.1:0-413 GCF_000146605.3 Meleagris gallopavo
TAAGAATAGTGAACCACTGTAGATAAAACTAACTTATAGAGCAACTACATTTTTCGAATTATAATTATCACATTTCAAGGATGCACTGACAAATTTACAAGCAATAATAATAAAGGAAATCAGATACATGGCACATAAATGAAGTCACATAATTTTAGCTTTCAGTAAATTCCTTTATGTATGCATGTAACTTAAATACTACATAGAACTTTGAATATTTCTTTTGACTATCTTTTTTTTGTGACAGCTAAAACAGCAAAATCAGCAGCTGATTCTGTCTTGTTAACTTCTGTCATCTGCTTAAGTTCCTTTTTTTTTTTTAAGGTAGTACAATAGTTCTACTGTGGCTTATATTTTACTCAAGGATAAGTGCTTTATTGCAACTTGGATGAAAAACTAATTTATTTTTCAAA
>NW_011277150.1:0-419 GCF_000146605.3 Meleagris gallopavo
TCATGATCCTTGAGGTTCCTTTCAACCCTGGCCATTCTCTGATTATGTGTCACACGCACATATGCACACACTTCCATCAAACGCAGAGTTCAAAAGAGCAAGACTGTAATGCTACCCAAACACTCAGATGGTTCATCTACAAAAAAAAATAAAAATATACAGATGATAAACTTCTTGATGAGATCTAAACATGGGTATTTTCCCATTGCTGATCCATTTTACAGATAGTTATAGGGAAAGACATTTCGTTTCTTTCTCTGCTAGACAGAGTACAGGACAAGGCTTTCTTAGCTAACCAGAGCCTGCAGACAGGATGTCTCTACTGTGGAAGCTGATGCAATGTGATTTGTCTTGATTGACAAACAATATTGAATGCTTCATTATCTTCTATGAATCATCTCTCTAAATTTACTTTTTCT
>NW_011277151.1:0-479 GCF_000146605.3 Meleagris gallopavo
AAAATGGATCCGGCTTCTGACAAGGGGTCCTTTGCTCAAATTGTGGTGCTGAGACCTTGCTCAGGTACCGAGAGCGAGAGGGGACAGACAGTGATGGGCAGTGGATTCCTCTGCTCTCAGCAGTCTGGCTTCTTTTCAGGGTAACATCGCAGCGCAGCCATCCTCCATCCATAAAATCTGCAAGCTGAAGACAGCTGGAAGCAAATCCAACCAGCTGCTCTTACCTTGCACTAAACTGAGGCGAATCCCTTTGATTCTCAGCTCTCACAGCCATTCACACCGAGTGCACTGAAGCGCTTAGGATTTCTGACTTCATCGAACACTCCTTGGGCATGTGGAGGGGAAGCAGGGCTGCAGAAAACAACGTATTTGGGATCCACATATTTTTAGATTGGAGTGCAGGTGATGACAAGCACTTCTGCATTCGGAGTTGCTTAATCTGACAAAGTCAGTTGCTCCCCAGCCCCTCGTCCCCCAGT
>NW_011277152.1:0-494 GCF_000146605.3 Meleagris gallopavo
ATCCTCCTAAACTACTTAGATTACTTGTTTCTCTCTCTCTCTCTTATTATTATTATTATTTTTTTAACTGTAAATTCCGGTATTGATTTAAAACTTTATAATCAGCTGTGTTTCACTTATTTTACTGGTGTCTGTTACAGAACCTATTTATGGAACTTGACATTTAAATATACTGTAGTTTTGCTTTGCTACAAAATAAGTAGCAAAGCAAAAAACAACAACAACAACAACAACAACAAACAAAAAAAAACCCCAGTAGTGTGTTTATGTACAGTACTCCAAGCTGTAAGTCAGAAAGTCAGATGCAGAGCTTAACTATTAAGCTGGTTGCATGCCAAAAAAAAAGGTTTTCCAAGTTATTTAAGGATCTTTAATGTAATACACAATTAATATGCAATAATTTACACAACCATCTCAGGAACTCTTGCTGTGATGTCTTACGTTGGATGTTCTGCAAATGTTGGCAGCATGATCCTTGACACTGCTGCTTGTTT
>NW_011277156.1:0-426 GCF_000146605.3 Meleagris gallopavo
AAACCTCCGCATGCAAAACGCAAAGAAATAATAATAATCAACAAAAAAACGAAGAAACAAAGAGGGGTTGGGTAGGGGAGACGAAAAAAATCCAAGAAACCCAAAGTCATTGGGGAGGGAGAGCTCAAAAGGGAAAAAAACGACCCCCCGGACACCTGGAGAGAAAGTAACCCCAGCGCCCGCCCACCCCGACCAAGAGAGGTGGAAGGAAAAAGGGGAGGAAAAACCCAAAATAACTGAGGAAAATGAGGAAAAAAAAAAAAGATGAGAGGAGGGAAAAAGGGGAGAGTAAGTCAGAGTGAGCTGAAGGACAGTGGGGGGAACAAAAGAGATGAGGGGCTGGGCGGGTGTGGGGGTGGGAGGGCTGCTCACACAGAGGCATGCACATATATAGAAGTCTATAATGTTTATATATGCATAGGTTTA
>NW_011277157.1:0-510 GCF_000146605.3 Meleagris gallopavo
TGCTCTCCCACGCGGTCCCGGAGGGGTGTTGCACGTGGCCTGGAGAGCTTGGGAAAGCTGCCGAGTGCCGGGCTCCAGGTCGCCCTGTAGCTTGGGCAGTCGCGGCCCGAGTCTGCCATCCCACGAGCTGAGCCCTGCCCCGTCTCCGAGCGAGGAGATCACAGCGTGCCGTGGGAACATCCCTCTGCTGTTCTTGATTCCAGAGGACGGTGCTCCCAATCCTGGCTATGCAGACGGCTGGCTGAAGGCTGCTTTTGTGCCTCGGGGGAAACCCAGAGGTAAGTTGCGAGTGTCTGCTTCCTTGAAGGCAGAAAAGTTAGTGCAGTGGAAGCTCTCCTCGCCTGCGTCTGATCACATCTGTGCCTGCAGGTCCTCCTGGTGGATTTCCCAAGCAGAGTCCTGTTCCTGAGCCCGGGCCGGATGCCAGAGGTAAGTCACCAGCCTTCATCTCACGCTCTCTGCTCACATGCGGTTGTGGCAGTTGAGGAGGGGTTCAGCTTTTCGCTGCCC
>NW_011277158.1:0-500 GCF_000146605.3 Meleagris gallopavo
GTGGTCCTGAAATAGCTGAGGAAAGGAATTAAACAGACATGTACAGAAGGACAAAAGCTGATCAGAGTCCCTTTCCATTATCAAATTTACTTATTTCTCTTATTCCCTCTCTCCTCCATCTAGTGCTGAAAGGCTTCTTCTCCATCCCTGTTACCTTCAGCTCAGTTTATGCTCCAGCTCCAACACTTATTGTTTATGTTATCTTCCCTAATGGAAAAATCATCGCTGATTCTGCTGTCTTCAGTGTCTCCATGTGTTTCAGAAATAAGGTAGGATTCTTGTCAGAGACTATGACTAAATGTGAGAGAGTAAGTGTGGCTGCTGCAACCAAAAAAGAGACTGAAGAATACGTAATTGTATACCTCTATATGGCTGACACTATAGGGTGCCATGTCTTGTTAACTGCAGTACACGTACAGTGAAGGGAGTTGCAGTGTACAGAGCAAGTATGTGCTGAGCACTCTGGGAGCTGCTGTGGGATGCAAGACAAGTGTTGAGGG
>NW_011277159.1:0-315 GCF_000146605.3 Meleagris gallopavo
CGCAGAAGTTACTCCCACAGGCACCAGAGCTCACCTGTGCCTTCAGTAACTTGTGTGTGAGATATGCAACATAGCCTTAAGGTTGTCTGATCCTGACATTTAATTCTACCATGACAAACTACATTCTAATCACTCAAGACAAAAAAAAAAAAAAAAAAAAAGTAGGGAATTTAATTAGAAATTACTAGAATTCTGTAAGACTGACCTGCAGTAACCATAAGAGTTTCAACTGTCAACAAGTTTGACTTCTTTACAGATTCTGTAAATTACCTGTATTGTGAAGCTACAGACTGTGCACCGTTTGTGGATACATCA
>NW_011277160.1:0-497 GCF_000146605.3 Meleagris gallopavo
TGCTGTATTTCCTTCATTTCTATATGCTGAAAACACATGCTAAACTTTCATACAGTTGCACTAAAACTACCTGCATATTTGAGTTTGGAATTTTATGTTGAAAAAGTAATCAATATACAGCTGGATATTATATAATATCTTATAGTGATAGAAATATTTCTGTATTTCTTAATTTTGAAAAAGCCAGTTAGAAACTCTCTTGCAACAATAAGTTTCTTAAACTACATCTGTTTATTATTATTATTTTTTGTTAACAGTGGAGACTTTCTTCTGTTCAATTTAACATGTTTCTAATTGATGTCTTGCTATGTCAATGTATGGATTGTATCTTAAGCTTTGTATTTAATGCTTTAGTGTGTTTTATAAAAAATTGTAATTCAATGTTACACCTACATCATTCATAATGCAATAATAGAAGGTCAATACTTGATGAATATGTGGACTGTTAAAGCTTCTTATTCTGAACTAGTGGTCACTATTTGTGCATTTTCTTTGTG
>NW_011277161.1:0-462 GCF_000146605.3 Meleagris gallopavo
TAAGGGGTATCGGTGGGCCTTTGGGATAGCTGCTGTGGACACAGACAACATTAAGCAGCTGTCTGTTTTGCCTGGCCTATCAGAAGATCCGTCTGTTGTGGGGTTGCTGCAAGTAAAAGAGCAACAGGTACCGATTGCCACAAAAACGGTGCACAGACGGCAGTACCGCACCAATAGGGATTCCTTGCTCCCCATTCATAAGTTGATTCGTCAACTAGAGGATCAGGGAGTGATCAGCAAAACTCACTCACCCTTTAACAGCCCCATATGGCCAGTACGTAAAGCCAGTGGAGAATGGAGACTGACGGTGGACTACCGTGGCCTGAATGAAGTCACACCCCCACTGAGTGCTGCTGTGCCGGACATGTTAGAGCTCCAATATGAACTAGAGTCAAAGGCAGCCAAATGGTATGCCACCATTGACATTGCTAATGCCTTCTTTTCCATTCCTTTGGCCAAGAA
>NW_011277162.1:0-427 GCF_000146605.3 Meleagris gallopavo
CAAGGGAAAATGGAGGTGAAATCTAAGGAAAATGTCGTGTACAGTGAGGGTGCTGAGGCAGTGGCACAGGTTGCCAGAGACATGGTGGATGTGCTGGCCCTTTCAAGGTGAGCCTGGCTCAGACTCTGAGCAACTTGATCTAGCTGTGGATGGTCAGCATGGGGGATCGGATCACATCGCAAACCTACCTGCATACAAGCAGCGCACCAACATGGGGTGCATGATGTTCATTACCTGCTGGACACATCTCACACCACTGACTGGAGGAGCCCAGGCAATCCTTCAACTCCATCAGGCTGCAAAATGAAATCCGAAGAGACGCAGAACATAATTTAAAACACAATGAGGATGCACACAATGACCTTAAAAACACCACCGCATGGATGCAATTAGCACATAGCCCTATTAATGACAGCCATCCAGCTTG
>NW_011277163.1:0-356 GCF_000146605.3 Meleagris gallopavo
TTTGGTAAAACCACAAAATCAAAAATAATCTATAAATACATTTTAAAACCCAGCCTTCTCCACATCCCATCCCCTCCCTCCCTCATCTCAGTAAGAGCTCGAAGATTTTTTAGTGTAGAGCTGTTCTGCTAGCTTTGATAATTCCTACCCAGTGCAGAGGATTGGTCACGTTTACTGAAGCTCTAAACTGCATGGCTCGTGGGTTTATCATTTAGTTTTGCTTACAATTCAAGATACCAAGGAGAAGCAGAGAGAGAATAGATCTGAAAGGGAAAACAAAACAAGTTTAAAAAAAAAAAAGAAATACTTAAGTATAATGAGGTAATATTGAATTGGGCTCTTTACAAAAGACAAAG
>NW_011277164.1:0-338 GCF_000146605.3 Meleagris gallopavo
CTCACTCTGGGCTAGACAGGCAGCACCAACAGGCAACACAAGTCCAGATCATAAATATACTACTTGAAATATATAACCAAGCATCAACATCAGGAAGAGAAAATTTCACAAAGAGAAATTTGAATCAGCTTAATGTTTTTCATTTTAATCAATTTTTTCAAAATTTTTGAATTTTTATCTTTTGTTACCTTCTATTACTGATTAAAAAAAAAAAGGAACTTAGTCTGTACTGCGTAAACTGTGTCCTGAGTGCCAATCTTAACTTTGAAGTCAAGGGTCTGCAAATGTTGGTTAACTTCAGCAGATATGAGCAAAAAGTTTAGCAGGAGCTTTCAGAA
>NW_011277165.1:0-331 GCF_000146605.3 Meleagris gallopavo
CCCCCAAGCTCCCTTTCTTAGCATGCACAGGACAAGATGCATCTGCGAACGCAGGCAGACAATTTTCTTAACATAATCCCTAATTAAATACTTTAAACACAGTAGGAATTTCCATTTTCTGGGCTGTCATGTAAGCAGGATGTTTAATTAAAAAAAGAGCAATAACAACAACAGAAAAACAAAGACTGCACTGCAAAACAAAACGCGAACGGAAAAAAAAAAAGAAGAAACATTGAGCTGTCTGTAAGGAAATGTACCTGAAAAACGTCACAAAGAACTGTACCAGGTCCATAAAGTTGCTGTGTTGTGAGAATGCAATCTGCAAAAGAAA
>NW_011277166.1:0-329 GCF_000146605.3 Meleagris gallopavo
GGAACTGACTATTTACAAGGTGAAACCATTCTGTTTTCCACTTACCCCTTCTTTGAAAGGACGGAGATTATTTCATTCAACAGTCGGTCTGGATTCAGTAGCTGAGTCCTGGTAACATTACAGTGTGCCTAAAAGCAGACAGCTCAATTAAAAAAAAATAAAATAGAATCATAGAATATATCTTTTTCCCAAAACTGAAGATATTACGGAAACTTTCATGCTGAAAACTGCAGAACATCTAACCATACAGACAAATGCTTCAGCTCCCCAGTACGATCATCGTTAAAGCGCTGGAATAATAGCAGGAACACTAACCAACAACTTCTGGA
>NW_011277167.1:0-782 GCF_000146605.3 Meleagris gallopavo
ACTTAAGGGCTGGTAGGTATTTTGGACCTGGAAGCTGCTTCCTTCACTTGAGAGTGTGGGGGAGTATTGGTCCTTGGAATGGGGTAAGTGGTTTCTTTTTTCTTTCAGGGCTGTGATCTTGTCTTTTTGGGGGATGGCAAGTGCGCTGAAGGGCTGCTAGCTGTAAGAGCAGCATGTGAATCTGGAGACTGCTTCCTTTGGGGTGTGGGGTGAGCCCTTAGAATGGGGTGAGTGATTCCTGCTTTCTTTCAGAGCTGTGAGCTCTGCTTTTCTGGAGGATCTTAAGCTGGATGGCTGTCAATAATAGGGCTATGTGCTAATTGCATCCTTGCGGTGTTTTTTAAGGGCATTGTGTGCATCCTTGTTGTGTTTTAAATTATCTTCTGCGTCTCTTCTGATTTCATTTTGCAGCCTGATGGAGTTGAAGGATTGCCTGGGCTCCTCCAGTCAGTGGTGTGAGATGTGTCCAGCAGGTAATGAACATCATGCACCCCATGTTGGTGCGCTGCTTGTATGCAGGTAGGTTTGCGATGTGATCCGACTCCCCCATGCTGACCATCCACAGCTAGATCAAGTTGCTCAGAGTCTGACCCATGCTCACCTTGAAAGGCAACCTGTGCCACTGCATCAGCACCCTCACTGTACAAGACATTTTCCTTAGATTTCACCTCCATTTTCCCTTGTTCTTTCCTTTAGGTATTGAAAGGCTGTTACCAGGTTACCTTGGAGCCCTTCACTTCTCCAGGAGGCTGAACAGCCCAGCTCTCCTTGCTTACAGGAGG
>NW_011277169.1:0-517 GCF_000146605.3 Meleagris gallopavo
GATCGAAATGGTCTTTCCGCAGTAAAATGCCAAAGTCTGGGAGTAAGTGTCATGATGAGGAATGTAATGGAGTGTAATTGGGAGGAACTGGGAGGAATTTCTCGGAGTCGTGGTCTTTGTGGGTGCATATGTCCCATTTAGGGAAGGAAAGGAGTATTTCTTAGCAGAACTGCCATAGCATTTAGGGAAAATGTCCTATCCTTGGGAGACAAGTGGTATTTGTGGGAGAAGATGTCCTATTCTTGGTTGCAAGTGTCCTATTTGGTCTTGTCATCTAGTCTTTTTGGGAGAAAACGTGCGGTAGTTTGAAGAAAACAGGTATGCCTGGGAGAAAATATCATCTTTTTGTAAGCACAGGCCCAATTTCCAAGTGAAATGTGGTATTTCTGGGAGAAAAATGACAGGTACGTGGGAGAAAAGTGGACAATAGTGGGAAAGACTGACTTCTCTTGGAGGGCAAGTGTGGTATTTTTGGTGTGAAAAGGGTCTTTGGGGAGAAAACGGGATGTAGATGGGA
>NW_011277171.1:0-510 GCF_000146605.3 Meleagris gallopavo
CTCTCCAGGCCCGGCTAGCCGTATTTCAATCTCGTACTAGACCGGCCCTGGCCCTGAAGAGACGCATCCTGAAGGAACGCAGCGTCTCCACCTCTTGCCACAGATCAACTCCTGCCTCTGGCGAGTCCTCTGCGCTTGGGACGCAGCACAGGCCCTTCCCTTCCAGTTGCCTTAGTTCCTCTGCACTGTCCGTGACAGGACACGCACGGCCATGCCAGAAAACCGGCGACTCAGTCAGCTGCCTTTGGTGCCACCTCCCAGGAAGCATTCCAGCCGATTCCGCTGTCCTGCGGGCCTTCTCGCTCAAGCCCTTATCATTTCTTTTTGCTTTCCTTCTTGGCTTTCTTCCTTCAGCCGAGCAGCACTTGCCTTGGGTTTCTGCACTGTCTCCCAAGTCTCAGTCTCCCAGGACTGCGCGAGTCCTACAGAAGCAATTCAGAAACGGTCAGGGAACCTTCACGGCTAACAACTGGCTGACAGCTCGCTGTGGGAGCTCAAGTCACCGCCGGC
>NW_011277175.1:0-434 GCF_000146605.3 Meleagris gallopavo
GAATACTGTGTCCAGTTCTGGGCCCTTCCATTCAAGAAGGACAGGGAACTGCTTGAGAGAGTGCAGGACAGAGCCACAGAGATGATGCAAGGAGTGGAACACCTCCTTACGAGGAAAGAATGAGGGAGCTGAGTCTCTTGAACTTGCAGGAGACAGAGGGCTCATAAACATTCATGAATGTTTACAAATACGTAAAGGGTGAGCATGAGGAGGATGGAGCCAGGCCCTTCTCAGTGACACCCAACGATAGGACAAGGGGCAGTGGGCGCAGACTGGAACACAGGAGCTTCCACATAAATATGAGAAAAAATTTCTTTACAATGAGGGTAACAGAACACTGGAACTGGCTGCCCAGAGAGGTTGGCTCTCCTTCTCTGGAGACATTCAAAGCCCACCTGGAAGTGTTCCTGAGTCACCTCATACAGGAGCTGCTG
>NW_011277177.1:0-429 GCF_000146605.3 Meleagris gallopavo
CTTTTGCCACATGGTCCCCTTTAGTGGATACGACACATCTAAATCTTACTCATTTCTCTAGCTAGTAACAGTTTGACTCTCTTTTTAGAGTCCCAGCACATTGTTTTTGTTTTGTTGTTGTTGTTGTTTGGTTTTTTGGTTGTAATTTTTTGTATACATTAGTTTTTGTATTACTAATTAACTTCACTATTAATTAGTCTTGGATCCAGAGCAACAGATTACTTCATAGTAACAAAAGTTAATTTTTTCCCGTATTCACTCATTCTGAACAGTACCCAGAATAAAGATGACCAGTAATCTAGGACCTTCTTGGACGCTTTCTCAGTTTTCTTTACTACTTTTTCTTAGACATCATAGTTTGTCAGACTTTCCAACAACTCCTCTGTGATCTTGTATCATGGACTGTTAATCTTGAGAAAGTGGTTTTTG
>NW_011277178.1:0-393 GCF_000146605.3 Meleagris gallopavo
AAGAAGAAACAGATCAAAGGGTAGAAACGCTGCTGAATCCAAACAGAAAGAAGACAACGTTGTCACATGGCACTGACATTCCATCAGCACAGGGGAGACCTGAAGATAGGAAAGGAAAGCACCCAGTGAAAGCAACGTGAGCACAAGGGACATCCGACACCAAGCCCAGAGCAACTCAGCAAGCGTGTTCAACAGGACACGTCAGGGATCAACGTACCTCGGCACAGAGACTAAGCGTTGGATATTGGCATCCACCTCCGGCTGCAGTTTCCTGCTGCTTCCACCAAGAGCCTGGCTAAAGTCCTGGCACCGCACGCGACGACCGCAGTTCCACGCTGCAACCGTTGGCACAGGACAACGAAAGCAGAGACCGCCTTCCGGTAGGGACACCAA
>NW_011277179.1:0-461 GCF_000146605.3 Meleagris gallopavo
TCCTGTAAGCAAGGAGAGCTGGGCTGTTCAGCCTCCTGGAGAAGTGAAGGCTCCAAGGGAACCTGGTAACAGCCTTTCAATACCTAAAGGAAAGAACAAGGGAAAATGGAGGTGAAATCTAAGGAAAATGTCTTGTACAGTGAGGGTGCTGAGGCAGTGGCACAGGTTGCCAGAGACATGGTGGATGTGCTGGCCCTTTCAAGGTGAGCCTGGCTCAGACTCTGAGCAACTTGATCTAGCTGTGGATGGTCAGCATGGGGGAGTCGGATCACATCGCAAACCTACCTGCATACAAGCAGCGCACCAACATTGGGGTGCATGATGTTCATTACCTGCTGGACACATCTCACACCACTGACTGGAGGAGCCCAGGCAATCCTTCAACTCCATCAGGCTGACAAAATGAAATCAAGAAGAGACGCAAGAACATAATTAAAACACAACAAGGATGCACACAATGA
>NW_011277181.1:0-517 GCF_000146605.3 Meleagris gallopavo
AACAACTGCACGGAGAGATGTGTTGGTCTCTGTGGAAACAGCAAGGAAGTGGAATCTGCATTTCCCGGCATGCCCCGGAACCTCACTTTGCTGACTGGTCATTGTCTGCCCAGCAGGTAAGGGCGATGCACACCCGCCAGCGTTTACCCATTCCAGAGCCCGGCACAATAGGGTTCCCCCAGAGCTCTGAATTGCGCTTCATGGTGCCCAGAAGGCTGCCTATCCTCTTTGTTCTGTGTCTTGCTTGTCTCTGGTCTTGCACTGTTTTCACTATTACATTCTCTTGTCCTCCTCTTTTTGTGTTCCTTGCCCCATTCTCTTGGCCTAATGACCCCTTGGCTTTGTGTTGCCACATTCATGTCGGCATTCAGTTTTGGCGTTCCCTGCCGTATTGTCTGGGCCGTCATCCTTGGCATTTCCTTCCATGTTCTCTTGGCCCTTGCCTTTGCCTGGGCATTCCCTTGCCCTTCCTGTTTTTGTGGTAACCCGCACCTGGGCGGGTGCAGCCCTGCGAGCA
>NW_011277182.1:0-525 GCF_000146605.3 Meleagris gallopavo
TTCATTTCTTTATTATTTTTAATAAATACGCGTCCACGTATTTGTCTATTTATTTATTTATTCGTTTGTATTTCTAAAATTCTTATTATTTCTTTATTTCTTCCTGCATTTTAATCGTTTTTTTATTTTTTATTTTTTAACTTTTTCGTTATTTTATTTATTTTCATTTATTTCTTTATCATTTTCGTTTATGCGTCCACGTGTTTGTCTGTTTGTTTATAATTTCGTTATTTGTTCATTTCAATTTTTTTATTTTTTTATTTATTTACGTGCCCGCGTATTTGTCTCTTTGTTTTTTAAATGTTGTTTTTATTGTTACTTATTGTTGTTATTTATTTATTTATTTGCTTGCTTATTTATCGGCTCGCTCGCTCGCTCGCTCGCTCATTTATTTATTTATTCATTCATTCATTCATTCATTCATTCATTCATTCATTCATTCATTCATTCATTCATTCATTCCTCGTGTTTTATTTCTTATCGTATTTTTTCCCCTTTTTAATTTCCGTTTTATTCGTATCTTTA
>NW_011277183.1:0-394 GCF_000146605.3 Meleagris gallopavo
CTTTGGTAACAAACGCTGCTGCTTTGTAGCCACGTAGCCACGACCTTAGTGTCGTATCTTCAATGTTTGTCTAAAGCTCCTGTGTCTACTGCTGCGTTATAGGCAGCAAGGAAAGTGTTAAGGATGCGCATAAAGACACATGCGTGATTCAAGATGAAGCTTGGTTGAAGGAACAGAAAGGAAACCCCAAAACACCCCCATGGTAGTGAGCTGCCCAAGCATATTCCTTCTAGCGTGGCTTGAGCTTTCATGACTGCAGCTGAGCTCAGCTTTAAGCTCTCTCTTCCTTTGGTGCCTTTTTCACTGCAGTGACATTTTGGCTCCTTTTCTTCTCTCTCCAGAGGAAACCTGCCCGCTCCCATTTTCCCAAACTTTTGTCTATTCCCCTTTATTG
>NW_011277185.1:0-439 GCF_000146605.3 Meleagris gallopavo
GGGGCAGGGAACTCAGAGAGCTTCGCTGCCACACGTTCATCAAGCTTCACCTGCGTGCACAACATCATAATGACGGTGACGGTTTTCTCCTTGTAAAGTTTGGGCCTGCACATTCTCAGCATCCAGCAACAGGATGCCGTACTCTAACCTAAGCCCAGAAGTCTGCTGTCCCCTCGATAGGAGAAGCGTATTCCAAAGATCGTGGAGAAGGCCTGCATTTGATCAAGGTGTCTGATCAAGATCAAGCTCATGCAGGAAGACACTCACCTGCTCCACCTGCGACGTCGGATCCGGATTTGGAGCAGAAGAGGACGTCCGTGTGGTCGATGATGAACTCCACCACAGCCGACTGCGTCTGCAGTTCCATGCAGGCAGCTCTCCCGCTGGCGCAGGCAGACTCGTTCTGCTGTGATCTGTACAAAAGGCAGGTTTTAGGAGT
>NW_011277186.1:0-364 GCF_000146605.3 Meleagris gallopavo
CCAGCTTGAGATCCTCCAGAAAGCAGAGCTCACAGCTCTGAAATCAAGCAGGAATCACTCACCCCATTCTAAGGGCTCACCCCACACCCCAAAGGAAGCAGACTCCAGATTCAGATGCTGCTCTTACACCTAGCAGCCCTTCAGCGCACTTGGGATCCCCCCAAAAAAGAGAAGACCACAGCCCTGAAAGAAAAAAGAAACCACTTACCCCATTCCAAGGACCAATAGTCCCCCACACTCTCAAGTGAAGGAAGCAGCTTCCAGGTCCAAATACCTACCAGCCCTTAAGTACGCTCAGGGTTCCCTGCTAAAAAAGAGAGAGAGCAGCTCCACAATGGAGGAGAAAAGAAAAAAAAAAAAATAA
>NW_011277187.1:0-498 GCF_000146605.3 Meleagris gallopavo
CGTAAAGCCATGGCAGTGTGTCCCTAAGAATGTCCCTTGAGAACCAAAACATGGCTGTATTGGGTGACTGGTTTCTTTGTCCAGACAGTTGCCGTTTGTCACCAGTGGGATTCTGCGGGGCTCCATTGTAAGGCCATTTCTCCTTACTGCTTTTACTGTTGATTCCAATAAAGATCTGGAAATAGTATCAGTCAATTTGTGGATGATGCTAAGCTGGGAGGAGTGTTGACCTCCTTGAGGATAGAGAGGCCTTGCACTGAGATCTGGACAAAATGAGGGTGGTCCCCATCTGCACAAAGAAGAGCGAGCGCTGGGTTCTGCACTGGATGGGTGCCCCTGGCTCTGTGTGCAGACATTGGTGGTGAGGGGCTGGAGCGCAGCCTGGCAAAAAAGGGATCTGGGTTGATGGCAAAATGGAATCTGAGCCGGCAGTGCGCCCTGGCAGTCAGAAGGGTCAACCATACCCCCGGGGTGCGTCAGGCCCAGCACTGCCAGGCG
>NW_011277189.1:0-429 GCF_000146605.3 Meleagris gallopavo
AAGGAACAGGGAAGTGGAAGGCACTGGAGTCGTCCTGTCTGCTCCTCAAGGAGGGCTCCCCAAAAGAGCAGTCAAAACGTGCTCACGAGTGCCAAAAGAGCAGAGCCTTCAAAGATGCCACGTTTCAATCACGAGCAGGAAATTGCATTGATGGCGTGGGATGCTGCAGGGAGAATACTGAAGGAAGTTTGGAAGTAGCATTCATTTGCATCCAGCACAGCCAGTGCACCTGAGCCAAGGCCAGCAGCCAGGCTGTGGGAGCAGTCCATTACTGCCATAACTTTCAAAACAGGAAAACAAGAGCAAGAGAAGCCTCTGACAAAGCATCCTCGCAGGCTTCCCCTCACGAATCAAACTAGAAGCCGACTGGAAGTGTCTGCAACACATTGCGGTCCATTGTAGCTTCTCATTCTGAGCAGGAGTTTGGTG
>NW_011277190.1:0-400 GCF_000146605.3 Meleagris gallopavo
GAAAAAATATTGGAAAACTACTAGATAATGAATTTTTTTTTGTTCATTAAAAACTAAATACAAATAGATTTGCTAACCAGAGCACTTCTCTTTTTAGTCATATGGCAAGCAATCAGTTTAAAAAGATTTTTCATGAGAAGCATATAAAAAACATTCACAGTGTTGAAGAAAAATCCCAGAGGTTCTCTAAAATAATTCCCTTGGTAAAAAAACAAGTAGAACTTGGCCACTTACCGAACACCCTGTTTTTGCAAAGCTGTAGACACAAATTTGAAGGTCTCTTCAATAAGTTTTCAACTTGCTGATTAGCTAGTAGCTGCTGTAGGTCACTAAAAATACTTGATACATTACAGAATAACAGGGAGAACATGTATAAATGCAGCATATGGTACCTTCCCCC
>NW_011277191.1:0-505 GCF_000146605.3 Meleagris gallopavo
AAAATGCATTTTCCCCCATCGCCAAAAATGAACAAACCCAACCCAAACTCTGCTCTTTAAACCCACAGACTGGTGTGAGCGTCAGGCAAGCTGTGTCCTGACACAGAAAGAACCTTGGTGGTAATTAAAAACAAAACAGCAAACATGATTGGGATGACCTCACAGCTGTGTCTCTGTCCTTCAGCCCTGATGTCAGTGCTGGGTGCTGTGAAATTATCAAGGATTTGCAGCATCACTGTCACCATAATCCTGTGCCCAAGGGCTGGTTCAGAATCAGAATTCTCCTCCAGGAAAGTGGGATAAAACCCTCCAGAAATGGGAATTCTGCCCCTGAACCACGGTGGGCCGGGTGCTGGTTTGGGATGTGGAGCTGGAGATGCGCACACAGGAAGGGGACGTGTGAGTGCTGTAGGGACAGGATGTGGTGCTGACGTGGGGCACATGGTAAGGGACACACGGACACAGTGAGGACATGGAGAGCGCAGGCACAGGGAGCACGTGTGCA
>NW_011277195.1:0-400 GCF_000146605.3 Meleagris gallopavo
AGAATAATGCACTTTTACCCCTTTCTTCAAAACACACTTGTGCCCCAAGAAATTTAACTGCCACTGTCTAATCCCATGAAAGTCCTTTCTGAATCGCTCAGGGATTGACCTCATGAATTTTTCATTGTTATTTCTAGTTGTGATTGTCAATCAGCCATGAAAAAGATGAAAACAAAACACAGCGAAGCAGTTTGCTAGAAACGTCACCTCATCCAGTGCTAAAATTACATCAGATAGCATAGGGATGAACCACTTCGAAGAAGCAGTATAGAAGAAAGTTTCTGTTTTGTAAATTTTTTCTTCTTTTTTTCTTCAGTATTCATAACTTATTTTCTTTTTGTAGTTTCTTCAGGCACACTCCGTGTTGCTCTCCATGATTCCAAAAGAATTGTGGACTGTT
>NW_011277196.1:0-312 GCF_000146605.3 Meleagris gallopavo
CCGCTCGGCTCATCTCTCTCGCCTTCTAGGGTTCGCCCTGGCGGCGCGGGAGCCGGCTTCCCTTACGCGCGTTCTCGCTCGCCTTGCCCGGCTTTTTTTCGCTGCTCGCCCGAGAGACCGCCTTAGGATACCACCGAGCGGCGGGACGGGGCGCGAAGGACAAACCGAGGCGACCGGATCCAGGAAAGAACCGCCGCCCGAGAAAGCCGCCGCCGCCGCCGCCGCCGATCCCCTCTCTGGTTCGGCCGGCCGGTCAACCCAGCTCGCGAGCGCCCGCTCACCACCGTCTCCGGAGCAGAGTACGCACCTCTC
>NW_011277199.1:0-442 GCF_000146605.3 Meleagris gallopavo
CACATCCCTGCACAAACTAGGAACCCTCCCATAATGCTTTAATTTGGTGGATTCAGAGATAAAGAGATGATATTTTGGAGGAGACAGAAATAAGAGAAAACATTATCGGGAATAGTGAGATTGCCTCCTAAGGATCTGATGAATCAAGATTAACAAAATAAATAACTGAGAAGATCTTTGTTTAGAACATTGACAGTTTGTGCGAACTGACAAGCCCATTTACATGCCAGGACAAGAAGGTAAGTCTGAGTACACATATAAATAAGTTGTGGCAGCATTTGTGGAGATGTTCCTTGCAGTGTGCAGATCATTGTATGTCCCCACTAAGTCTTTGATGTGGTATTTTCCAGCAGGTATAGTAATTACATTGGTCCAGGATTTTAGCAAAGAAATCACACTTGATTAATAGTTCATTAATTTCTACCATTACTTCAGGCTTGTT
>NW_011277201.1:0-335 GCF_000146605.3 Meleagris gallopavo
AATTACCTCTCTGTGCTTTTATTTGGAGTTTGGCACAATCTAATTTCTCAAGCAGATAACGCTAACGGGCTTTTAATCAGCAGAATTTCAAAGGAGATCTGTGTAACTTCAGTTCTCTAACCCAAAAAAAAAAAAAAAATCATCTTTAAGAAAAAAAGGCATAATAACTTAAACTGTCCATTCACTTCTGCTTTCCAGTCTGACAGTGAAGTAGTATGCAGAAGGACATGCTATTTCCTGTTCTCTCCAGAAGCTTGAAAAGACCCAGTTTTGAAAAGTGAAAGCATAAACTGATCACAAGTTCCACTCAAACAATAGGCACAGTACATATTGTT
>NW_011277202.1:0-413 GCF_000146605.3 Meleagris gallopavo
ATGACCAGAACAATGACCAGAGTAAAGGGGCACAAGTGTTAGGGGGGTAATTAAACAATTCAGAGGCCCTGTTTATGTTTATGTTGTAAAGCAGGCATCCGAAAGTTACGCCCAAATGTTTGTTAAGGAAGCAATGGTTAGAAGGCAATTAACCAATTAAGATATTTGTGTCTGGGCGGCAAAGACTTGAGCTTCCTTGGTATTTGTGTGATGAGTGAAGCGAGAGTGTGAAGCTGCAGTGCTCAGCCAGTGAGGAACCAGGGCAGAAAGAGATCAGCGTCGGGCAACAGGGGATAAAGATGTAGCGCTGTTTCTGAGTGCTCTCCTGCTTGCAGGAGGCCCGACGTTGCAATTGCGAATAAAATCTGCTTTATCGCAGCAACCGTCCTCGAGAATTGTTTGGGTATTTCCAA
>NW_011277203.1:0-327 GCF_000146605.3 Meleagris gallopavo
TACTAAGGGAGCCAGGACACTTTTTTTAGGAAGCAAAAATGCAATCCAAAACATATTTGATAAAAAGAAGGTGGGGTAATGATGGTTTTTAACTGCAATTTTATTTTGTCTCAGAAGCATGCTGTAAGTTTAAGAGTAGTGAACAACTACTCTTGTATTTGTTTTTGTTTTGAATTCTTTTTTTTTTTTTTAAAAGAAAAGAAAATTATTCTCCTCTGGGGCGTGGTTTTCTCTTCTCTTAAACCTAATAAGCTATATATTGGAATGACCTTGTAACAGGTTTCTGCGGCTCTTTAATCACCAGTGGCTGCTAAATGAAGCGTATCT
>NW_011277204.1:0-448 GCF_000146605.3 Meleagris gallopavo
CGGGGGGGTGGGGCTTCAAACGGGCGGTGTTTGCCCCCATTTGGCCACCAGTTGGCCACCAGTTGGCCACCAGTTCAACCCATTGGCCACCAGTTGGCCACCAGTTCAACCCATTGGCCACCAGTCGCTCCCATCGGCCCCTTTGGGAAGCCAAGTGGTGGGCGGAGCTAAGAGAGCAGGCGTGGCCATACGACCGGAAGTGGGCGTTTCCCCGCAAAGCCCCGCCCCTCCACTTCCGGCAGCTCTCCCATTACCGTTGCTCCGCCCCCATCACTGCCATGGCGCCGAGGCCACACCCCTCACCCAACGCCGCACCTGGATTGGCTGTGGGTGATGAAGGGGTGCGGGTCTACATCCTGCGCTGGGACACACCTCTTGCCTGAAGCCACGCACCCTCGGATCCAAGCCACGCCCCTTCCTCTGTCCCCCCCATCCGGTGTCCAATAAA
>NW_011277206.1:0-385 GCF_000146605.3 Meleagris gallopavo
ATAGAGCTTTCAGCAGTGCTCAAACTAAGGGGTAAATTACAGGACAGTACAGATGAAATCCAGGTTCTTCTGAAGTCTCTTGGCATTTTGTCTATGATCTCTTTTGAGCAAGCACTACATATATTATAAACTGGAATGGCTTGTTTTACTGCATTTAAGTTTGGCATGACAAAGTCTAGCATTTAAATAAAATAAATAAACCTTTTTATTTTATTCAGAATTTAGTTGAGTTTTGTGTCAAACTCAGCTGCATAAATTCCTGTTGTGATTTAAGTAGAATTTTAAGCTTGAATCATCCCATACACAATAAAAGTTATATTCTAACATTATACTATACATGTCATTTTGAATTATAATAGCTGTATGTTCTAGCTCACTTACTATC
>NW_011277208.1:0-401 GCF_000146605.3 Meleagris gallopavo
TGTATGTAATATAAACTCTAGCTGTCAGTAACTTGAACCAACTTCTGTATTGGCATATTTCTTTACTCTCTGAAATAATGGCCAAAAACATAGGAATTTCAAAATACTGTATTGTTTCTTTAACCTTTCTGGGGCAAAATAAGTTTAATAGTTAGAAAAAAAAAAAGTGGAAATTTCATTTTTTTAAACTCTTATTAATTTTGTTTATACTTCTCTCCCAGCTTTTAGAGCTTTATCTCACTGTAAGAGAGGAAGACAACATAACATTTCAAATATTTACACTGAATCGATATTAACAAAAAAAAAAAAGTTTACATTTCTGACACACTGGAACTGGTGAGATGATAAAACTGAACTATTAGTTCCTAAAAAAGTGACACTGGAACATGTATCACAAATTT
>NW_011277211.1:0-323 GCF_000146605.3 Meleagris gallopavo
CTCATCATTGACTGTGATATGAGCCTTAAGAACAATGCACAGTATTTCCTTAGAGAAAGAGGTTCAGTGGGGGCTGGGGAAAAGGCTAAGGTTAAGCTGATAAAAATCAGTTAACTGTTATAATAATTATCCTTATTTAGATTTCTAGGCCTCTCCAAACATAATTCATATTGTATACAACCTTTCCCTCCCATAAACACTGGTGTTCTAAACCACAACCCTATACAAAAAGCTGATGAGTGTTTTCCTCTGCTTTGCAACAATCCAACCGGATTTCCTACACTAAACTTCCCTTTTTTTTTTTTTTTTTTTTTGTTCTTAGT
>NW_011277212.1:0-464 GCF_000146605.3 Meleagris gallopavo
AGCGCAATTCAGAGCTCTGGGGAACCCTATTGTGCCGGGCTCTGGAATGGGTAAACGCTGGCGGCTGTGCATCGCCCTTACCTGCTGGGCAGACAATGACCAGTCAGCAAAGTGAGGTTCCGGGGCATGCCGGGAAATGCAGATTCCACTTCCTTGCTGTTTCCACAGAGACCAACACATCTCTCCGGGCAGTTGTTATGGCACTTGGGAGCACCGCAGCTCTGCTGCCACCTGTTGGACACAATACAGTCATGAAGGCACTGCCCTGCATCCGGGCCTCTTGCACAAACCTGTGCTCCTTGCTCGGAGCACATGGCTGCACTCTGTGCACCATGTTGCTTACCACCAGAGAAGGCTCAGCTACCCAACACCATTTTGGCTTCCATCTTGTCTGAGAACTGCTCATTATGCACAGCCCTCATCTTTGCTTTGCTTTGGTGAGGTGGGGACTGCCATTGCTTCCT
>NW_011277213.1:0-554 GCF_000146605.3 Meleagris gallopavo
GAAAGGAACAGAAGGAATAGACATTACTGGATTCTATCAGACGCCAATATTCATTTGAAAACATACTGGACACGTAGAGTAAAAGCAACACAGGATCAACCTGCAACTATTTATTCCACTGTCTCAGTGATGGTAGCTATTTTACAAACTCTATGTATTTCTAATAAAAACCACAAATTCCTCCTCCAGTGTGCAATCAAATTAAGTTCATTTATGAGTTTAGGTAGAAAAAAGACTTCTGCTGGTCTCGGTAACACAGCTACAAAAGCACTGTACAGGATATTCGCAGATATGGCGTAAGCCAAAGTTTGGAACAGAACACTTCCTTTGTTGATTCTGCTTTTGTTGATGTACATTACCATAGCTTTGATTATGGCAGTAAGGTTTCCTGGGCCATCGGTCAGAGTGCAGAGCGTCCAGCTCCTTCGAAGCGTCCGTCCGCTCACACGTACAACCAGCCTGGCTGAGTAAACTACGCTGAGCTGAAATAGAACAGAAATCAGAAGAAATAATTGCATCTTAGTAATTGCATCTGGGACTAAGAGTGGATCCAG
>NW_011277214.1:0-463 GCF_000146605.3 Meleagris gallopavo
ATATAACTCAGAAAGCTTACACTAGGCTTCCTCTTTTACAAAAATTGACCCAAACACTGTGTTTTAGAAGGAGCTTAATTTCTAGAGAATACCAAGAACTTTAGCACCCTCCAACAAAGTCTCTTGTTATATACAGCACATTAGCATGGGATTTCTGAATATATGGAAGCCTGAACATCCTAAGTCCTAGGGAAAAAGTGAGCGCATATAGGCAACCAAAGTGCAAACAACTCACCATACGTGTACTCATCAACTCAGTATACAGAAGCACTAAAATACAGGTATTATACCACTGAGCTAAGCCTTCCAGAAAATAAAATAATAAATAAATAAATAAATAAATAAATAAATAAATAAATCTGTAGATGTATTCTTGACTCCTATGACCCATCCACAGTTTTGCAATGCATCTTCCTCCCCTTCCATGTTTGGATGGGTTTGCCTCTGCCCTGTTTATAGAGAT
>NW_011277215.1:0-424 GCF_000146605.3 Meleagris gallopavo
GCTCGAAATAAAGGCAGAGACATAGTATTCAGAGGTAAGCGCAGTGCATTCTGCATGTAGCCAAGGCGAAGTGCGAAACCGCTCCTTTCCGATCAGCGCACAGGAGCCCGCTCACTGGTCGGAGAAAAGCAGCCGGCTGAAGTGGCCCGTTGTCCACAAGCAAGAAACACGAGACCGCTGCTGACAGCTCAAAGCGGCGTTCGGGGAAAAGCGTGATTTCTCGGCCAGCTCCGGCAAAGTCTCCGGAGCGGTTCAGCACGAATGCCGCTTTCTGCGCGTGAGAGCGAAGAAGTGCGATTCCGATACCGACAACTGTGAATTCAGCCTCCTGCAACACCTGCGAGTGGGGTGTCTTTTTCCGAAGTCCTGAAAGGATCTCTCCCTCTTTCTGAAACGCTCTCCCTGAGAGCACTACATCTGTCGC
>NW_011277216.1:0-507 GCF_000146605.3 Meleagris gallopavo
ACCCAACCTTTGTCAGATCCATATTCTGGCCAGAATATTTATTTTCCCTGTATTGGCTCTCTAGGCCATATCTGTATACAATATTTAAGCATCTTTTTCTTATCCTTGTCCCTGGTCTTGGGACCGTCTTTCCAATTCTGAAACATTTTCGTAAGGGGCTTCTTTAGGCACAAACCAGGGGACCTTTTTTCCCCTGCTCTCGGGAGCTCCTATTCCCCATCCCTCCGGAGTGCTACTGTGAACTACCCAGCCCACAGGTCACCACACTCCGACTCTCGGATTTAGGGCCAATCCCTCCGGAGTACCTTACTCCGATTCTCGGATTCAAATAGGGGTGTACTGCTGCCACTTCGTCAAGTGCACAGGGTACCGTACACCAACAGCTCCCTCCCGAGACTCTTCCTTCCACCAATACAGCCGCTTCGTCCGTCCCTGGCCGTGCCCCTCGCGGGACAACGGAACCGCAGGGTCGGGACTCCGCACTCGCTTCGCACTGAAGTGCGTCTC
>NW_011277217.1:0-412 GCF_000146605.3 Meleagris gallopavo
AAAAGGGTAGAAAACGCTGTTGAATCCAAACAGAAAAGACGACGACGTTGGCACATGGCACTGACATTCCATCAGCACTGGGGAGACCTGAAGATGGGGAAAGAAAGAACACCCAGTGAAGGCAACGTGAGCACAAGGGACATCCGACACCAAGCCCAGAGCACCTCAGCGAGCATGTTAAACAGGACACGTCAGGGATCAATGTACCTTGGCACAGAGACTAAGCGTTGCATATTGGCATCCACCTCCGGCTGTGGTTTCCTGCTGCGGTTTCCTGCTGCTTCCACCAAGAGCCTGCCTGAAGTCCTGGCACCACTTGCGAGGGCCACATGTGCACGCTGCAAGCGTTTGGGCACAGGACAACGAAAGCAGAGATTGCCTTCCGGTAGGGACAGCAGTGTCAATTACCCCG
>NW_011277218.1:0-501 GCF_000146605.3 Meleagris gallopavo
TTCTTCTCACCGTAAGACAATGGTAGAACTGAACTGGTGGGATTAGTACCTCCAGTCTATTCACGTATATTGAAGGAAAAAATTGCTGGAACAGAGATGCCATTTGGTTTATCCTTAGGGTTTATGCCAAGGCTGCGTGCTCTGAAATGCTGGTACAGTTTGAGTGTCGGAAGTGGCCATGACCTTTCTGCTGCTATCAGTTCATTCCGGGGGAATAACTGCAGCTGACTGCAGCGTTGGTTTTGTTGTTCCATCCCCACAAAAGGTATTCTGAGAATCTGTTTTTTCTGTTCCTATTATTAGTATTACTGCATTGCTAGGATGATGGCTCATTGATGATGTACGTAGATTGCTCTGAAAGGAATGCCTCCTATTTATTCCATAGAAATGACAACAGATACATAGAGTGAATTCTCAGCTACAAAACTCTGTTTTCAACTACGGTTACCACCATTAGCTATGTCTTTTTTCCAGTTGTTGAACGAGTGCCTGCATGCTGTG
>NW_011277219.1:0-445 GCF_000146605.3 Meleagris gallopavo
GCTCCACATAATTTAACCTTCTGTCAGAGCATTGTCCAAATGCTTTTTGAATTTCGGCAGGCTTGGTCCCATGACCACTGCCCTGGAGAATTATAGAATTATAGAATGGCATAGAATATCCCTTTTCTATTTGTTATTAAAAACACAACACAACAAACCAAACAAAATAGAGATTTAAAAAAATAAAAATGATGAGAAGCTTCAGTTGAAGTCTGGCTGAGGATGAAGGTAACTTTCTTGATGCCAGTCCACATGGTTCTATGCTTTTGCATTTGTGGGCAAGGGAAGATATCTCACCAATGTTTTGCCTGTTGCTAAATGGTGCTTGAACTCTGTCAAGGCTTTCTCTTTTCCCTTTATGGAAAGGGTCACAGCCAAGACTGATGGCCCAAACTCCACCAAAGATATCTTCTACACAATATGACATCACACTCAGCAATTAAAG
>NW_011277220.1:0-535 GCF_000146605.3 Meleagris gallopavo
AGACTACGGAAAGCGGTATTTCCCGGAAAAACGTCATCTATTTGGGAGAAATCTGGTATGTCTTGAAGAAAATGTCTCCGTAGGGAGAAGGCTGATATTTGCGAGGTGTAATGACAGATCTTCTGCAGGGAAGTTGTTTTTCTAGCTGAAAAGGTCTAATTTTTCGAATTAGAATGGTACTTCTGACGGTAATGTGATATTGCTGATTTAAGTGATATTGGTGATTGTAAGGTAGAGGTCATCACACGGAAACGCGCACGGAAACGTACTGCCAGACTACAACAAGTGCAATGCACTTCGGACGCAGCACAGCGTGTGGGATTCTGCCACTGCACATGGCGACTAAAGTTCCAGTTTAAAGCCGCTGAGAAATCGGTGTAGCGCTACATCGCGAATGCCGCGTTCTAGCCCTGAGAGCGAAGGCGTGCTATTCCGAAGCCGAGAAGGTGCGAATTCAGCCTGCTGCACTACCTCCGAGCGGGGGTTTTTTCTCCGCCGTCCAGAAAGGATCGCTCCCACTTTCTGTCACGCTCTC
>NW_011277221.1:0-467 GCF_000146605.3 Meleagris gallopavo
ATCACTTAACTCCGTTCAGACATACACAAAAAGATATGCTGTTAGCAGGGAGGTGGACTAGGTAAGCTTCAGCAGTCATCTATGATTCCGCAGTTCTATAAACTGTGCCTCGTCTTATTACCTCGCATACCTAAAATTGCTGTCTCTAAACTCTTTGCATGCACCATGACAAAATGCAGCTACAAAAGCTAGAACAGATGAGAGAACATAAGGGCTATAGTGAAGCTTCCTAGAAAACACATATTGAAGCATCAAAACTTGTGGAATGCCATGCATGCATACACACAGTTGTGCTAAGGGGTGTAAGCTTTCTCTCTTGTGTTTATAAAGACTGAATGGAGTCTAGTTGTACCTAGGTACACCCAACAACATCATCTCACCACAGCTACTAGAACCTATTAAAGATTCCTATTGAAGATTAAGGCTGACAGAACCTGCTGGGACTGGTATTTCTGGATGACTGGTAC
>NW_011277222.1:0-317 GCF_000146605.3 Meleagris gallopavo
CCTAAGAAAGCGGTGCTTGGGAGGGATGTGAGGGCTGTGTGCCTCGGGTTTGGATCTCTGCCCCCTGTGGCTTGATTAGCCATTGCAAACCACCCTGATGTGGGGTTGAGTTGTTGCTAGGACATGGACATCATTGAGTCCCCAGAACCCAATAGTGCTGCAAACAGGCACCAAGAGCGTGAAGCCATACTAAATGCATTATCAATAGAAAAAAAAATATGCTCTCTGATGGTTTGCTATTCTGCAAAATTCCTTTGAAATGAAAGATGATTTCACACTATTTAAAAATACATTACTAAAACAAAAAAAAAAAAAAA
>NW_011277223.1:0-492 GCF_000146605.3 Meleagris gallopavo
TCTCCGTGCAGTTGTTACGGCACTTGGGAGCACCGCAGCTCTGCTGCCACCTGTTGGACACAATACAGTCATGAAGGCACTGCCCTGCATCCGTACCTCTTGCACAAACCTGTGCTCCTTGCTCGGAGCACATGGCTGCACTCTGTGCACCATGTTGCTTACCACCAGAGAAGGCTCAGGTACCCAACAACATTTTTGCTTCCATCTTGTCTGAGAACTGCTCATTATGCACAGCCCTCATCTTTGCTTTGGTGAGGTGGGGACTGCCATTGCTTCCTCAGTCCCACACACCCCTTCCCATCCCACACTGCCATGGGAGATCAGGTTCTGGACCACCTGAGGACCCAAACATCCAGGAGTCTTTGGGCCTGACGAGATGAGTCCCAGAGTTCTGAGGGAATTCACCGCTGCAGTCACCGAGCCACTCTCCATGGTATTTCACAAGTCGAGGCAGTCAGGTCAAGTCCCTGGTGAGGAGAAAAAGGTGACGGC
>NW_011277224.1:0-446 GCF_000146605.3 Meleagris gallopavo
TGGGAGGGCACTGTCTGCACGGGCTGTGCAGCCCGCCTAGCGCAAGCAGGGGGAAGCGGCGCGGTGCCGGCAGCACTGCGGGGAAACCTGCCGTGCTGCAGCGTGTGCCCAGTGCCTCCGGTCCTGCTGTGGGCACCGCAGGGCGCAGCCCGGCTCCGTCCTCTCCTGCGGGGACCGACGGCCGTGCCCGGGATCCCCCCGAGCTCCTCTGCTGCAGGCTGAGCCGCCCCAGCTCTCCCGGAATCCCCGCCCAGCCGTTTCCCACCCAGTGCTGAGGAGGGGAGGGGGATTTTGGGGGGAGGAACGTGGCAGGTGGTTGCAGTCCTATGACGCGGCCATTTGCGGTGCCCGTCCTTGCACTGAGGTGGACACGGGGATGGGGGGTCTTTGGAGCTGCAGAATTGACCGCAGGCCGAAACACAGAAAAACGAACGCTGAACATTTAA
>NW_011277225.1:0-363 GCF_000146605.3 Meleagris gallopavo
CACCATTAGATTTGAATTGGAAAGTTTTAGAGGTGGTCTTTAAAGGCCAGTCTGCTTTTACGAGGTTAAAAAAAGTCTTCTGACATAGTATAAACTCTACGAAGTTAAACTTTTAAGGGTTTTCTACCACAGCATAACTGTATCACTTCCTCATCTGATTTCAAAATTCACATCCAGAAAACTCTGAAAACTAAGCTTAACTACATTTAAAAATATACGGACGTATGGTTTGTTAACTTTAATTAATAGAATCAAAAAAGCATGCATTTATTTATGAAAAAAGGCCTTTCTTCATGAACTTGTATAATCTCTCCACCACTTTAAAAAAACCAACAAACAAACCACAGAGCACTTAAATTCTTT
>NW_011277226.1:0-456 GCF_000146605.3 Meleagris gallopavo
AGGACTGAGCGTAGTCCTGCTCCATAAGGCCTGGGAGTACTGGTGGGTGGGAGCTGGACACAAGCCAGCAGTGGGCCCTTCCAGCCCAGAAAGCCAACCGTATCCTGGGCTGCATCCAAAGATGCGCAGTCAGCGGGCCAAGGGAGGAGATCCCCATCCCTCTGCTCTGCGCTGGTCAGGCCTCACCTGCAGTGCTGCGTCCAGATGTGGAGTCCTCAGTGCAGGGAGACATGGAGCTGTGCGAGTGCATCCAGAGTACAGCCACAAACACGAACCCAAGGATGGAACCCCTCTCCTGTAAGCAAGGAGAGCTGGGCTGTTCAGCCCTGGAGAAGTGAAGGCTCCAAGGGAACCTGGTAACAGCCTTTCAATACCTAAAGGAAAGAACAAGGGAAAATGGAGGTGAAATCTAAGGAAAATGTCTGTACAGTGAGGGTGCTGAGGCAGCGGCACAGG
>NW_011277227.1:0-442 GCF_000146605.3 Meleagris gallopavo
TCAGAGTTTTTGTATTTGTAGTCTTCACTGCTTCTTTCAGATGAAATAAATATCAGTTTTTTCTTTTTTTCTTTTCTTTTTGGTGAGGGGAGAGGAGGGGATTGGAATAAAACAACTGCAAATATATGACACCAAATCCACAAATCTAGCACTCTGTAAAAAAGCAGCTAATTGTTTTGCCATTTTATGCCTTTATTACTTATAAAAGCTTAGAATTAGGTTTGAGAAGAATATATTATGTAAATATAAATAAATAAATCATTGTGTATTATGTTAGCATTATGAAGGTGAATAAAATAGATAGCATCTCAATTGAATAAATTCATTGTTCAGACATGAACAAAACTCATAATAGGGCCACAGTTTGGCTAGATAATACAGTTGCAGATAATAGATGATTTTATCCATCATAGAAAACAGCAGAAGAGTCACTGAACACCTT
>NW_011277228.1:0-506 GCF_000146605.3 Meleagris gallopavo
CATGGTATTTCAGAAGTCGAGGCAGTCAGGTCAAGTCCCTGCTGAGGAGAAAAAGGTGACAGCACACCTCTCAGGAAGGATAGAAAGTGTGACGCGGGGAACTACCAGCATGTCAGTCTCACCTCTGGGCTGGTCACGGATCATGGAGCAGATCATCCTGGAAGTGACTCTCAAGCACACATTCCAGTGCGTCACCACCCTGTGCGTGAAAAGCTGCCTCCTAAGAACCAACCTAAACCTCCCCTGTCTCACTTGAAAACCATTTCCCCTTGTCCTATCGCTATCCACCCTCCTAAACAGCCGTTGCCCCCTCCTGCTTATGCGCTCCCTTCGAGTCTTAGAAGGCTGTCATGAGCTATCTCCAGAGCTTTCTCTTCTCCCACACAAACAATCCCAGTTCCCTCAACATTTCTTTCTAAGAGAGGCGCTCCAGCCCTCTGATCATCTTTGTGGCCCTTCTCTGGACCTGCTCCAAAGCTCCACACCATTCCCGTGCTGGAGCCCCA
>NW_011277230.1:0-397 GCF_000146605.3 Meleagris gallopavo
TTGTCTGACAATAGCTCTTATTCAGTGTGATTTCAATGCATTTATTAAAATAAATAAATAAATAAACAAATAAATAAAATTCTAACAGAAAAAGGAAAGGATTTACTTGTTTACACAATATTTTTCACATTGATGTCTTATCTCAAATAGTAAACGTGAATAGATGCCTAAGAAGAACAAAGATTAGGCAAGCATATACTGCAGTGAGCATTCTCCCTATCTCCCATTATTTTCACCTCATGGAAAGCCATGAGAATGACAAGTTTTATCTATTCAGAAATTCTCCTCAGACTCCTGGAATACCTATAAAAGTTTGTATCCACAATTTTTGGAAAGGAGTTAATCTGTTATATAAGTCAAGACTTCCTCTACTTGTGCATCTACATCTTACTATTTG
>NW_011277232.1:0-491 GCF_000146605.3 Meleagris gallopavo
CGGATGCAGGGCAGTGCCTTCATGACTGTATTGTGTCCAACAGGTGGCAGCAGAGCTGCGGTGCTCCCAAGTGCCGTAACAACTGCCCGGAGAGATGTGTTGGTCTCTGTGGAAACAGCAAGGAAGTGGAATGTGCATTTCCCGGCATGCCCCGGAACCTCACTTTGCTGACTGGTCATTGTCTGCCCAGCAGGTAAGGGCGATGCACACCCGCCAGCGTTTACCCATTCCAGAGCCCGGCACAATAGGGTTCCCCCAGAGCTCTGAATTGCGCTTCATGGTGCCCAGAAGGCTGCCTATCCTCTTTGTTCTGTGTCTTGCTTGTCTCTGGTCTTGCACTGTTTTCACTATTACATTCTCTTGTCCTCCTCTTTTTGTGTTCCTTGCCCCATTCTCTTGGCCTAATGACCCCTTGGCTTTGTGTTGCCACATTCATGTCGGCATTCAGTTTTGGCGTTCCCTGTCCGTATTGTCTGGGCCGTCATCCTTGG
>NW_011277233.1:0-365 GCF_000146605.3 Meleagris gallopavo
TTGCTGTTCCCAGATAAGAAGAAAGCATTTTGGATTTCACCCTCCCTCTCTGTCCTACCTGCGTGAACTGCCACGCAATCTGCCACACCATGCCCTCACTGCCACTCCACTCTGTTTGCCTGTCTAGGTTGCCACATTCCTTGTCCCTTGCACTTCCTAGGGGCTGCTTGTGTAAATGGGAAGACTCCTGGCCAGCCGCCTCTGTGTAACCTGCTCTTGTGAGGACTGTTTGCTACTAGTGGACCAGGTGATCTCAGGGTAGCTCATTCCTCAGCCAGTCTTCTCCATTGGTTTTTGGAACAGCCTCTTGAATGGCAATTCCCAGCTCCACTGCAGAACATGCCTGCAGTGGTGCTGATAGCCTT
>NW_011277235.1:0-472 GCF_000146605.3 Meleagris gallopavo
CTCTCAGAGGCCCCCTTACCTTCTAACACCCGAGCCCACGGGATAGCTCCAAGTAGGTCCCGGAAGAGATCGAAGTTGGCTCTCCTAAAGTCCAGGGTAGCAATCCTACTTATTGCTTTGCTTCTTCCGCTCAGGATCTTGAACTCCACCATCTCATGATCACTACAACCCAAACTGCCCCCTACCTTTACTTCCTTAACAAGTCCATCCCTGTTGGTGAAAATAAGGTCCAGTAACACCCCTCCCGCGTCGGTTCCTCCACCACCTGCATCAGAAAGTTGTCTTCAACACACTGCAAGAACCGTCTGGACCGTGCGTGCCTGGCTATGTTGGTCATCCAGCAAATATCTGGATAATTGAAGTCCCCCATAAGCACCAGTGCCTGGGAACGTGACGCTACATCCAGTTGCTTTCGGAAGGCCTCATCAGCCTCCTCATCCTGATCGAGGGGGCCTGTAGTACACCCCCACAA
>NW_011277236.1:0-391 GCF_000146605.3 Meleagris gallopavo
TTATTCTCTATATGCAATTAATTACCAAAGCTATTCTTAACTTTTCCTATTCTATGAAAGAAAAACATACAGAAGAAAGACAGAGAAGCAGTTCTTTGTTTTTGAGAATATGAGAAGGGGGGGAATTCTGGACACAGTACCCATAAACCCTGGATCTCCAAACTTCCATTGTGAGTATTATCGCAGATCTCTTTCCACTTTACTCAAGATTCACAAGTATACAGAAGAAAAAAAATTTCAAACGAGTAGATTTCTCTCTTTCTTCCTCACTGCAATACAGTTTACTTGTATCAGTAAACTGATAACGGATAATTCAATTTTTCTTGTATTTACATATACTACAGGTAGGAAAAAAAAAAGCAATAGTAAAAATTTTGCCAGTGAAGAAAGA
>NW_011277237.1:0-370 GCF_000146605.3 Meleagris gallopavo
AACATAGAAAATTTCAATTAAAACAAAACAAAAACAAACAAAAACAAAACATCAGAACAGCAGCAATAAACCACTCAGCTCATACTCTGGTTGTCAATCTTATTTTTCTTTTCCTCCTCAGGCTGTATACTTCATTTTTGAAATTATAACCTGAAGGACTTTTGCATATACAACACTGTACAAATGCCTACTAAGTAGCATGATATAACGTTCTGGGGAATTATGCTAGCTACCAACAATAAATTAAATGAACAGTGCTCAATCATTACTCTCTCCTGTGTTTGTGAGTTATAGGGCAAATACATTCATTAGTGCAGCACAGCACAGGGAATTCTCAGCAAATAAGTAGTTCACAAAGGCCTCAGCTGAA
>NW_011277238.1:0-540 GCF_000146605.3 Meleagris gallopavo
GCAGGTTTAGGCTCGGTCTTGTCTCAGAAAGTGCCTCCAACCCTGCATGCTGATGCTTTATGCCGACGAGGTCCAGCACTGCGACACTGAACATGAGGAGCTTAAAAAGGAACCAATATACTCCAAGGAACATAATGAACATAATGGTCCTCAGTCCTCTATATAATGCTCTTAAGATGAAGTAAAGATGCATAGTTGCCCGCATTCCTCACCAATAGTTGTCATGGGGTTATCCCTAGATATAAGCCCGTGACACGGGGGCACAGGCCCCGGGAAAAAAGAAAAAAAAGGGGTACCCACGGCTTGCCGTGCGACCGTGCCGGCCCCGGGCTGCGTGCTCTGGGACAGGGGGAAGGGCAGAGAGCTAGCAGATAGTTTTAACAAAGAGAAAACACAACGGCAGCGATCTGAGGAGGAGCGGTAATTACTGAATTTAACCCAGTCAAACAAAACGAGACAGACAAGAGTATCCAAAGTACGTGTCAGACAACGATAGTGCGAGGGAAGCACGTGCTTTTCTTCCCGGCGAGCTGGGACGGC
>NW_011277242.1:0-642 GCF_000146605.3 Meleagris gallopavo
CGTCCAGGCCTGGGGCTCCAGCACGGGAATGATGTGGAGCTTTTGGAGCAGGTCCAGAGAAGGGCCACGAAGATGATCAGAGGGCTGGAGCACCTCTCTTAGAAAGAAATGTTGAGGGAATTGGGATTGTTTCTGTGGGAGAAGAGAAAGCTCTGGAGATAGCTCATGACAGCCTTCCAAGACTCGAAGGGAGCGCATAAGCAGGAGGGGGCAACGACTGGTTTAGGAGGGTGGATAGCGATAGGACAAGGGGAAATGGTTTTCAAGTGAGACAGGGGAGGTTTAGGTTGGTTATTAGGAGGCAGCTTTTCACGCACAGGGTGGTGACGCACTGGAATGTGTGCTTGAGAGTCACTTCCAGGATGATCTGCTCCATGATCCGTGACCAGCACAGAGGTGAGACTGACATGCTGGTAGTTCCCCGCGTCACACTTTCTATCCTTCCTAAGAGGTGTGCTGTCACCTTTTTTCTCCTCACCAGGGACTTGACCTGACTGCCTCGACTTGTGAAGTAGCATGGAGAGTGGCTCGGTGACTGCAGCGGTGAATTCCCTCGGAACTCTGGGACTCATCTCGTCAGGACCCAAAGACTCCTGGATGTTTGGGTCCTCAGGTGGTCCAGAACCTGATCTCCCATGGCAG
>NW_011277243.1:0-362 GCF_000146605.3 Meleagris gallopavo
TCCACTTGTTTCCTACATTTGAGACAAAGACTATGAAGACTACGAAACAGCTGTTAAGAAACTTAATGGAGGACTGTATTCCAGTGATCAGAAAGGGAAAAGAAAATTGCAAGGTATGTCTGAAAACACAATGCTTCTGATATGCCCACACTTCAGCTTCAAGTCTAGAGGACATTTAGGCTCTGAGGTTAAGTGTCCTGAGACAGGTGGTTTTAGAAACACTGATGCTGCAGTCAGAAAAGCAGCTGCTGAGCAGTTTTAGCATTGGTGAGTTGAATTGTTAGCATTATGTGCAACCTGAATGAGAAATGCATGTTTTAGAGCCTACTAAACAAGAGCATCAGAGTGTTGTCCTAGTTGGA
>NW_011277248.1:0-367 GCF_000146605.3 Meleagris gallopavo
TGGGAATGCAGAGGAGATTCACCTTAACCCATTTAAGCTCAGTGACAAGGGGCGCTCAGGCCTGCTCCCAAAGCATCCGGGAGTCGCTCTGCTCCCCCACTGCCACCATCTGCACCGCCCTCGGACCCTCCCTGACACCGCCTGTGGCCCCGCTCCTCCTCTCTGCAATTCAGCTCTGTTTTGGGACTGCGTTAGTGAGGTCGGCTTTGGGAAAGAGAAGCTGGGCGGCGATGATGAGGTGACTTTTGGGGGCCGTTTCCGTGGGGGGAGGGCAGGGCCTGGGATCCCCCGCATCCTCCTGCCATAGCCGAGGGGTGGGGGCCCGTCACACCCAGCGCCTTTGTTTGGTGAGGCCAACAGTTCATTA
>NW_011277250.1:0-341 GCF_000146605.3 Meleagris gallopavo
GGAACTTTACTCCAGAACACCTGAAAGACCCTGAAAATTTAAACAGATATTTGAGACAGGAATGTCGCGGCTCAGGAAGATCTGAGGAGGCCCAAATTATTTGGGGCCTGGCTAATGCTTACCGGGCCTTATTCAATACTATCCTGGAGAGGGAGAGAGTTTGTGAAATTGAAAAGGAGAGTCTCAGGGAAACAGTGCAAAATGAGCGAGAGAGTCTCCTGGTCGAGAGAAACAGCCTCCAATCTGAGAGAGATGCCCTCCGAATTGAGAGAGACTCCCTGCAATCCAAACTCAACAGTCTTCAATCTACAACAAGACCACCCTCAATCTGAGCTAGATAC
>NW_011277251.1:0-349 GCF_000146605.3 Meleagris gallopavo
AGCAGTTACAGAGCAATAGAGCAATATGCACTAACACCCTCTTATTGGAGGTTAACACAAGTTGTCTTTTTATTTTATTTTTTTTAACTTTGCGACTCAGAACATTCTGGTATGTTTGGGGGAAAAAGAGAAAGCAGAGTAGCCAGCAGTCCTTCCTGAAGTTATACCATCTATATCACCTTGCTGGCTGAGTCTTCTGTCTTCATTTTCTTGTCCAGGCAAATCCTCTGTAGTGAAAGCATTATGTCTCTGCGCCTTGCAAGCAAACCACATCAAATGAAGGATCTGATAGATAACCCTTTCTGCTGTATCTTTTAATGCCTTGATCTCTTTTCCATGATTCTTCATA
>NW_011277253.1:0-360 GCF_000146605.3 Meleagris gallopavo
AAATGTCATCAAAACATTCCAGTGTTACTGTCAGATCATGTGTAACACCCGGTGATGGTCTGCATGGGACTGATGGAACATAGGACGGACCTGCACCTCACGACCGTATGCCTCCAGTAACATCATCGAGTGCTGGCCCGTAGAAGGAAGTCAACTTTCACCGATCGTCACTCATCTTGAAATTTACCAACGTGTGGCGATGAAATTGTATAAGCGTCGCGGTGTATTGGATCTGTGTATTAGGGAAAGCTCACCCTTTAGTCAACCTAACCATTGGCTCACGCCGTGAAGGGTGGAGTGTATGGGGCTGCTGATCACGGCCTGAACCTTTGATTGATCACCTGAGGCGAGCAATGAGTC
>NW_011277255.1:0-493 GCF_000146605.3 Meleagris gallopavo
TTCTCTCTATATATGTCTTTGTAAATTTTAGAAAGTTTTAATAGTTTACAGAGCAGGAAGGGATTTAAAATGCATGTGCTTTAGTGCATAGTGTTTGGGACTCAGTTCTTGGTGCACAGTCTCTTCTGCTTTACAATCCATTTTTGGATCATTAATTAGATCTGTAGATAAAAACTAATGGATCTAAAAGCCTGATGTGTTGAACTCCACTGATGCTTATATTTTGAGGACTGGTAAATAACCTAAGGCTTTGGATTTATACATTGTGGTTATGGAATGCTTACTGGAGCATCTGAGCATCTGAGTTTAATGGGGCTTTTAAGAATGTTTAGATTGCTTTATGTTGCTAAAATTGTACTGTAAAATGTGATTTATTATACCACATCAACTTGTTTATTTTATTGAGTTATTAATACTACTTTCCAACCCATGGAGTTCTTTACTTTTGTTCGTAAGTATGGTGGAGTTTGTACTTTTTTCTGAAATAGAAACT
>NW_011277256.1:0-303 GCF_000146605.3 Meleagris gallopavo
AGAGCAGGTTTTGTTGTCCTCCTCACTTTCCTTCAGCTGTATTGAGCTGTCACTGGCATTTATTCTTGCTTGTTGCTCACAATCCTTGGGACAACTACTGCAATCTTTCAGACAACTAGCTCACTGCCAGTGGGTTTATGCAGTATCATACAGAGAATCTGTCAGACAACTCATCCTTTCAGGTCCTCTGTGAAGAGGAGTCCAGGACTTTAAAAAGAAAAAGGGACTAGTTGGCAGAAAGGCTGTTTTGCACCAAGGTTCTTCCCTTATCCATCTCAGTTTGCCTCAACCATCTGTAGCTGC
>NW_011277257.1:0-531 GCF_000146605.3 Meleagris gallopavo
AGTGGCTCGGTGACTGCAGCGGTGAATTCCCTCGGAACTCTGGGACTCATCTCGTCAGGACCCAAAGACTCCTGGCTGTTTGGGTCCTCAGGTGGTCCAGAACCTGATCTGCCATGGCAGTGTGGGATGGGAAGGGGTGTGTGGGACTGAGGAAGCAATGGCAGTCCCCACCTCACCAAAGCAAAGCAAAGATGAGGGCTGTGCATAATGAGCAGTTATCAGACAAGACGGAAGCAAAAAATGGTGTTGGGTAGCTGAGCCTTCTCTGGTGGTAAGCAACATGGTGCACAGAGTGCAGCCATGTGCTCCGAGCAAGGAGCACAGGTTTGTGCAAGAGGCCCGGATGCAGGGCAGTGCCTTCATGACTGTATTGTGTCCAACAGGTGGCAGCAGAGCTGCGGTGCTCCCAAGTGCCGTAACAACTGCACGGAGAGATGTGTTGGTCTCTGTGGAAACAGCAAGGAACTGGAATCTGCATTTCCCGGCATGCCCCGGAACTCACTTTGCTGACTGGTCATTGCTGCCCAGCAG
>NW_011277259.1:0-522 GCF_000146605.3 Meleagris gallopavo
TTCAAGCACGGGTAAGAGAGTTACAAGACAAATCAACCACCAAGGTGAACTTCTCCAAAAAGGTGATTGCTCCAGTTGCTGCAGACAATGAAGGTAACAAATAGAGGGGCCCTGCCCCCAGTCGGGGGGGAAAGGGATAATAGAGTTTATTGGACTGTGTGGATTAGATGGCCTGGCACATCAGAATCACGAAAATATAAGGCCCTGGTGGATACTGGTGCACAGTGCACTCTAATGCCCTCGAGTCACCAAGGGACAAAATCAATTTATGTTCATGGGGTGACTGGAGGTTCCCAAGAGCTGACTATGTTGGAGGCCAAAATCAGCCTCACTGGTAAAGACTGGCAAAAGCACCCTATTGTGACTGGCCCAGGGGCTCCATGCATACTTGGTATTGATTACCTCAGAAGGGGATATTTTAAGGATCCCAAAGGGGTATCGATGGGGCCTTTGGAATAGCTGCTGTAGACACAGAAGGTGTTCAGCAGTTGTCTATTTTGCCTGGCCTGTCAGAAGATCCAT
>NW_011277260.1:0-511 GCF_000146605.3 Meleagris gallopavo
ATGGGAGATCAGGTTCTGGACCACCTGAGGACCCAACATCCAGGAGTCCTTGGGTCCTGACGAGATGAGTCCCAGAGTTCCGAGGGAATTCACCGCTGCAGTCACCGAGCCACTCTCCATGGTATTTCACAAGTCGAGGCAGTCAGGTCAAGTCCCTGGTGAGGAGAAAAAAGGTGACAGCACACCTCTTAGGAAGGATAGAAAGTGTGACGCGGGGAACTACCAGCATGTCAGTCTCACCTCTGTGCTGGTCACGGATCATGGAGCAGATCATCCTGGAAGTGACTCTCAAGCACACATTCCAGTGCGTCACCACCCTGGGCGTGAAAAGCTGCCTCCTAATAACCAACCTAAACCTCCCCTGTCTCACTTCAAAACCATTTCCCTTGTCCTATCGCTATCCACCCTCCTAAACAGCCGTTGCCCCTCCTGCTTATGCGCTCCCTTCGAGTCTTGGAAGGCTGTCATGAGCTATCTCCAGAGCTTTCTCTTCTCCCACAGAAACAATCCC
>NW_011277261.1:0-440 GCF_000146605.3 Meleagris gallopavo
TTCAGAAAGAGGGAGAGATCCTTTCAGGACTTCGGAAAAAGACACCCCACTCGCAGGTGTTGCAGGAGGCTGAATTCGCAGTTGTCGGTATCGGAATCGCACTTCTTCGCTCTCACGCGCAGAAAGCGGCATTCGTGCTGAACCGCTCCGGAGACTTTGCCGGAGCTGGCCGAGAAATCACTCTTTTCCCCGAACGCCGCTTTGAGCTGTCAGCAGCGGTCTCGTGTTTCTCGCTTGCCGAGAACGGGCCACTTCAGCCGGCTGCTTTTCTCCGACGAGTGAGCGGGCTCCTGTGCGCTGATCGGAAAGGAGCGGTTTGCACTTCGCCTTGGCTACATGCAGATTGCACACGACTAGCTCTGAATCTATGTCTCTGCCTTTATTTCGAGCCACAATTCATTCTAGTGAGCTTTTCCACTGCTACACATCTGCATTCAGAG
>NW_011277262.1:0-901 GCF_000146605.3 Meleagris gallopavo
TTTTCTCCGCAGCCCAGAAAGCATAGCTGCTCACTGTCTGAAACGCACTCCCTGAGAGCACTACATCTGTCGTTCCTCGAACTTACAGTTGCCTTGTTAGAGCGGGTTTTTCCCTTCCACTCTTTTCCTGTCTGAATGCAGATGTGTAGCAGTGAAGAACCTCACTAGAATGAATTGTCGCTCGAAATAAACGCAGAGATGTTGTATTCAGAGGTAGGCGTAGTGCATTCTGCATGTAGCCAAGGCGAAGTGCAAACCGCTCCTTCCCGATGTGCGGAAAGCAGACCGGTCACTCGTCGGACGAAAAGCAGAGCATAGTATTTAGAGGTAGGCGTAGTGCATTCTGCACGTTCGGAGATATACGCGATTTCTCGGCCAGCAAACGGCATAGTCTCCGGAGCGGTTCAGCGCGAATGCTGCTTTCTGGGCATGAGAGCGAAAGGAGTGCGATTCCGATGTCGACAAAGTGCGAATTCAGCCTCCTGCACTACCTGCGAGTGGGGGGTTTTTTCTCCGCAGTCCTGAAAAGGATCTCTCCCCCACTTTTCTGAAACGCTCTCCCCTGAGAGCACTACAGCTGTCGCTCCTCGAACTTGCAAATGCCTTATTAGAGCTTGTTTTCCCTTCCACTCTTTTCCTGTCTGAATGCAGATGTGTAGCAGTGGAAAACCTCACTAGCATGAATTGTGGCTCGAAATAAAGGCAGAGACATAGTATTCAGAGGTAGGCGTAGTGCATTCTGCATGTAGCCAAGGCGAAGTGCAAACCGCTCCTTTCCGATGCGCGCACAGGAGCCCGCTCACTCGTCGGAGAAAAGCAGCCGGCTGAAGTGGCCCGTTCTCGGCAAGCGAGAAACACGAGACCGCTGCTGACGGCTGAAAGCGGAGTTCGGGGAGAAACG
>NW_011277263.1:0-497 GCF_000146605.3 Meleagris gallopavo
TTGGAGCTATCCCATGGGCTTGGTGTTAGAAGGTAAGGGGGCCCCTGAGAGCTGGTCAGCATTTAAACAGCTCTTCTTCCAAGCTCAGGATCGGTGCGTCCCTGTGAGCAAGAAATTGGGAAAAGGTGGCAGGAGACCTGTGTGGATGAGCAAGGAGCTCATGCGCAAGCTCAAAGGAAAGAAGAAGGTCCATGAAATGTGGAAAAAGGGTCTGACCACTTGGGAAGAATATAGGAATGTAGTCAGGGCCTGCAGGGATGCAACGAGGAAGGCTAAAGCCCGCCTGGAATTGAATCTGGCTAAAGTGATAAAGGATAATAAAAAAGGCTTCTTCAAGTATGTTAATAGCAAAAGGAAAACTAGAGAGAATGTGGGCCCCTTACTAAGTGAGGGGGGGGTTCTGGTAACGGGGGATGCTGAGAAGGCAGAGATACTGAATGCCTTCTTACTTCCGTCTTCAGTGAAAAGGCTCTCCCGCAGGAATCCCACACCCTGGA
>NW_011277264.1:0-366 GCF_000146605.3 Meleagris gallopavo
TCTGAGAAAAGGGATGAAAAGCTCCACAAGTAATATTTTCCAGGCTCTTGAGCAGTGGGAAACTCCTGCCCATCGATGTCAAACTGTGCGCTGAGTTTGCTATCCAAAATGCTGGATTCATTCCCAGAAGAGCAGGAGTAGCCAAGTGGCAAGTCTGAGGTCAGCTGTGCTGAGTGCAACCAGGGTTAGGGGTACAACTCTCCTGCAACTGGAGGAGAGCTGAAACCTTTCTTTGCAGCACATACAAAGCTATTTCGCCCTTATTTTCTAGAAGCTCTATCAGTCAGAACACCCACTAATTAAAATGTATTAGAAGCATAACAGCAATATATTCTATACAGGGTTCTGCATTCTACTGTGTTTAGT
>NW_011277265.1:0-519 GCF_000146605.3 Meleagris gallopavo
TTTAAGTTCCCAATTTATAGTCAAATCAAGTAAAAATGCATTTAAAAAAAGTGTGGTAAAATTAAGATTTTCTGTTATGCAATCAGGCTAGAAACAATCTCAGGGTCTAGCCTCACTGACACAGAGCCTCCCTCCTCTTCCCCATGGAAGCTGGCTTCACATTCTGGCCTTACACCAACAGGCACCAATTAACAGGAGATACACAGGGGAGAGGATCACAAGTACCTTAGTATTTTTCTTCTGGGCAAGAGCCTAAGATCACACTCCTGACCAATAGGCATAGAAAAGAAATGGCAAAGGCAGCTGCCGTACTCTCCCTATCCACTCCCCTACCCAAGCACACACGACTTGTCTGACATGATGGCAATGTCCCTGGAGCAGGGGATCTCAGAGGTAAAAATAACGTAGGATCCAACACCCACAGAAGTTTGTTTTCTCAGTACTGCTTTGCTGAGGTGCTCCAGCAGTTTCAATCTTCTTACAGCCACAGCCAAAATCGATCAGTTGTTAATGAGGCAT
>NW_011277267.1:0-499 GCF_000146605.3 Meleagris gallopavo
AGAGGGAGGTGATTGTCCCCCTCGACTCGGCTCTGGTGCGGCCCCATGTGCAGCACTGCGTCCAGGCCTGGGGCTCCAGCACAGGAATGATGTGGAGCTTTTGGAGCAGGTCCAGAGAAGGGCCACGAAGATGATCAGAGGGCTGGAGCACCTCTCTTAGAAAGAAATGTTGAGGGAACTGGGATTGTTTCTGTGGGAGAAGAGAAAGCTCTGGAGATAGCTCATGACAGCCTTCCAAGACTCGAAGGGAGCGCATAAGCAGGAGGGGGCAACGGCTGTTTAGGAGGGTGGATAGCGATAGGACAAGGGGAAATGGTTTTCAAGTGAGACAGGGGAGGTTTAGGTTGGTTATTAGGGAGGCAGCTTTTCACGCCCAGGGTGGTGACGCACTGGAATGTGTGCTTGAGAGTCACTTCCAGGATGATCTGCTCCATGATCCGTGACCAGCACAGAGGTGAGACTGACATGCTGGTAGTTCCCCGCGTCACACTTTCTATCC
>NW_011277268.1:0-507 GCF_000146605.3 Meleagris gallopavo
CATACACTCCTACTAATGGACCTGGTGCAGCGATTTTGGCAGAGGCCGAGAGAGAGTATACCTGCATGGCTGCTCAGGTTATGGGATTCAGGAGCAGAAAGTGTTATGGTTAATGGGCCGGAAATGTCAAAGCTGGCCACCATAGCATTACATCCTGCTGTCAGGCAGAGACTATACGCTGCCATCCAGTATAGCAATGAGAACCACTCAATAATAGATTGGTTAATGGCAGCGTGCCGGATGGTCTGGCCAAATAAAACAGATATTCCCCTAAACATAGGACTATGGTCCTCCATGGAGGACCTTCAAAACTACATTTGCGAGTTAGGCATGAGAGAAGCAATATATGAAGACTCGTAGGATAGCCCGGATATGATCCAGTTCTCGGCGGGCATGCGAGATTTAATTTTACAAGAGGCCCCTTCCCACCTATATGGGACCTTGGTTTCGATATTAAACCCTCTGGTGACCTCGGAACCGTAGTTCAGCAGGCTGCTCGGATAGTTG
>NW_011277269.1:0-510 GCF_000146605.3 Meleagris gallopavo
CTTGGTGCTTGCTGAGCAATATTCAGCAGAATGTATTCCTAAAACAGGCAGACCACCTCCACAGGAACTCCGAAAAAACTGACAGAAATCATATTTTATGAAAACATATTAATTAATAAGTTAGGTAAGCTCTCAAAAATTATTTGTATGCAAAACAAATCTTCAGACAATTTCATACAGTGACTGAGTTATACCTATCTGATAAAACCACATCATCTAAACCAAGCGAAGAACAGCAGTGTTTGCAGTGCAAACTAGATACCACAAACTCTTATCAGTACGCAAATGTAATAAGCCTAAGAAAGAATCTGCAATTTCAATCTCAGAATTTGAGGGTATCCTGAAGTTCCTGCATGTATTTTAACCTGTGCCTCTAGAGGATATTTCGTTCTCAAAAATGCAAACGCTATTTTTACAGTCACCTACAGTAATTCTCTGGAACCAAAATCCCGCTGCAGTTCTGAGAGGTTTTTGATCTATGAAATCACTCACTGCACATGAAAGCAATAA
>NW_011277270.1:0-479 GCF_000146605.3 Meleagris gallopavo
CAGAGCCCGGTTCACACCAACACACAGACCTCCAACTGGCTCTGCTGGATTGGACTAAGCACCTGTCCTGGAAATGGAGATCCAAAACTTGTGCGTCCTGAGGAGAGGCTGCCCATCAATGCTGAGCGCCGTGCCTCCAACTGGCCCTTCTGGATTGGCCTTTCTCCACACCCCAAATGGGTCCCGTCCAGGGCCAGCGAGTCTGTTGTTCCAGAGGGCCCAAAGCAGCAGTCCCCGCGCACCGAGCAAGAGGCCTTCAGCGTGTCTGACATCCTGCGCCACCCCCTTACGCAAAGCCTGATAATCTGCTTGCTCATAGATTTGTGGGGAGACTGGTATCTGTTTCGGCTGCCAGGGATTGCCTACCGGCTGTGGAGAGGAGTGTGAAGACATTAGGCACAGGTTAGCGATCGGCATTCATACTGCACAGGAGGGACTGTGGGTGGGAGCAGGGAACCGCAAAGGTCTGGTCTGTGAGG
>NW_011277273.1:0-554 GCF_000146605.3 Meleagris gallopavo
GCTGGCTTGTGTCCAGCTCCCACCCACCAGTACTCCCAGGCCTTATGGAGCAGGACTACGCTCAGTCCTTTCATCCCCTAGCATGTTTTGGTGGTGGCTGTTCCCTCATCCCAGCTACTGACCCTGCACTTGGATTTGTGCCCACTGCTCAGCCTGTTGAGGTCTCTGTGGATGGCATCCCGTCCCTCTGCTGTGTCACTGCACCCCACAGCTTGGTGTCCTTAGGGTGCACTCAACCCCACTGTTGATGTCCCTGATGAAGGGGAAACCCAGATGCTTGTACCAACTGGGCGTAGAAGCCCTTGGGAGCAGCCCTGCGGAGGACTCGGGGATCCTGGTGGACAAAGAGCTGGACATAAGCCAGTAGTGTGCACTTGCAGCCCAGAAGGCCAACTGTATCCTGGGCTGCATTCAAAGAGGAGCGACCAGCAGGGGAGAGGGGAGGTGATTGTCCCCTCGACTCGGCTCTGGTGCGGCCCCATGTGCAGCACTGCGTCCAGGCCTGGGGCTCCAGCACGGGAATGATGTGGAGCTTTTGGAGCAGGTCCAGAGAA
>NW_011277274.1:0-495 GCF_000146605.3 Meleagris gallopavo
AAAGGCAAGTGTAGGGTCTTACACCTAGGGAGGAATAATTGCATGCACCAATACAGGCTGGGGGATGAGCTGCTGGAGAGGAGCTCTGCAGAGAGGGACCTGGGCGTCCTGGTGGACGACAGGTTGGCCATGAGCCAGCAGTGTGCCCTCGTGGCCAAAAAGGCCAATGGCATTCTGGGGTGCATTAAAAAAGAGCGTGTCCAGCAGGTCGAGGGAGGTGATCCTCCCCCTCTGCTCTGCCCTGGTAAGGCCTCATCTGGAGTACTGTGTCCAGTTCTGGGCTCCCCAGTACAAAAAAGACAGGGATCTCTTGGAAAGAGTCCAGCGGAGGGCCACAAAGATGGTGAAGGGCCTGGAGCATCTCCCCTATGAAGAAAGGCTGAGTGAACTGGGTCTGTTTAGCCTTGAGAAAAGAAGACTGAGAGGGGACCTGATTCAGGTTGATAAATATCTGAGGTGTGGCGGCCATAGTGGTGAGGCCAGTCTCTTTTCAGT
>NW_011277275.1:0-531 GCF_000146605.3 Meleagris gallopavo
GGTGCAAGTGTTCAGTTTCAGATTTGTAATCCAGTAAGGTTTTCCTGAGCAAACATTATAGACATCTTGCTATGGATGATAACGAAGATGTCAAATACTTGTTTAAAAATCGCATTTATTCTTTCATTCCAAGATCTAAATATAAAAATTCTGCCAGTTTCACATCTCAGACTATGCATGTTTTGTGGAGTTAAAATCCCAGAAAGTACATATCCGTATTAAAACATTAAGCGAATAACAACATCCATTTATTTTGCAAAACCTGGCAGAGATTTGGTTTGATTTGATTGCAGGCTAGCCATTGCCATGGCCATCATGCTACTAGAAGAGTGTGTCACTGGAGCTATCTCCCTGAGTATTTTGGGAGAGCCCTCTAATGAGAGAACAGTAGGGGTTTTGGAAAAGGTTTTTGTTTTATTTTTTCCCTGTTACACCACATGACCGAAAGGCACAATAGGACATTGCTACAATAGGGGAGATGAAAGGAAGAAAAGAGTATTTTGCCTAAATAATCACAAGCTAGGTGCAAAA
>NW_011277276.1:0-534 GCF_000146605.3 Meleagris gallopavo
CATGTTTTTCTTACAGCGCTGCACACACACACGCTGGGCGCAGAGGGGGCAGCCCCTCCTAGTTTGCACTCCACAAGTGACAGCTTAAGGATAGTTTGGGAGACAAGTTATACACATGCAAGAAGAGGAGGGGATAATTACAATCGGTTCCAAGCAACGAGGCGTAGATTATTCTGATATTACGATTAGAATACGAGGGCATATCACAGCCGTTTCCAAGAAGTTATCATCCTATCGCCCACCCCAACTGCTGAGTTACTGAGACGTGCAGCTTGTAGTGGAATTCCTAAGTCACAGGCTGAACCAACACGTGAGCACGAGTGCCTGGTGCGAGAGAGAGACAAGGCTGCATTCCTCGGCTCGCCCCCCTCAACATCCCTCCCTGCAGCCTCTGTTTTGCCTTTGTTCGTTCTGCACCCTCTTGCCTAGTTCATAATTAAGTGAAATGCCGTTCTGAAACGATTCTAAAGAACGTGTTCCACACCACTCGTCATCCTCAGCACCACACCTCAACGTTTCCCAAACACCTCCAGG
>NW_011277277.1:0-365 GCF_000146605.3 Meleagris gallopavo
AATTGGTGATAATATATACAAATTTTCTTTTAGATCATGTTGAAATACAACTGGAGTTAATGAATGAGCATCCTCAACGTTTTTAGATTTTCACTGAATTACCGATTAAAAGTCATAATGCTGCTCAGTGTGTTGGAGCATGATACCTGGTGAGGTGCTACCAGTGATACAGTCTACTTTGAAGTCATCACCTTCCAATTCAAAACTAACCAGATGCAAGTAATCTTTTTGTATACAGGGATTTTAGGAAAATGCTTAATGAAAATAAAAAATAAGCTTGACATTGGTTCATATTGACAGTGGGGATATTTCATGTACTGGAAGTATCAGCATTGCTCAATTTTAACCCAAAAAAAAAAAAAATA
>NW_011277278.1:0-706 GCF_000146605.3 Meleagris gallopavo
CTTCATCATCTGAGACAATAGAGGAAGGAGAGCAGACCAGCAAAACTAACAATGCCAATGTAAAAAAAAATGCAAGGCTCAATCATATTGTAGAATTCATATAAAACATCTGCCCTTCCTGTCCAGACGTTCTGCCATGTCCACCGATACAGCACTTTTACCAAGGACAGAGAGAGCTACCGTGAGCAGAGTTACTGGAACTCCACAACAAAATGCCTGCTTCCCTCTTTTTGGCTTTATTGTATGAAAAGCAGTATTTGCTTCTGAGTCTGTGGTTAGACATTTATACTAAAAACAAAACAAAACCAGCTGCGTGCAATTCTTATTCATATTGAGAGGGAATTGTGAAAAGAGACATCTCCATGGAGGATGTCACGTCCTTTTTAAATTAATGATTTTGAGCTCTCATCTTTTGTGGCAACCTTCATTGAGAGGAAAAGAAATTTTCCTGGGTCTGGGGAAGAAAGAGTTGAGAGGTCAATTGCTGCACATACAGTCAGCGCGTGAGTTGTAATCATAAAATCTCAAACTATGAACAGAGATTCTTCAAATTGGTAACCCACAGCTTCTTCTTGTTATCGTTCAACACCTGCTATGCATATGAGACAGTGCAGTGCTCACATTACTCAGACATCTGTGGCATGGTGTGTTTGGAAACGGCACAGAATAGAGGAATAATAAGAGCCTTTGTGAACCTGAGAGAGGA
>NW_011277279.1:0-519 GCF_000146605.3 Meleagris gallopavo
CCAACTGTATCCTGGGCTGCATTCAAAGAGGAGCGACCAGCAGGGAGAGGGAGGTGATTGTCCCCCTCGACTCGGCTCTGGTGCGGCCCCATGTGCAGCACTGCGTCCAGGCCTGGGGCTCCAGCACAGGAATGATGTGGAGCTTTTGGAGCAGGTCCAGAGAAGGGCCACGAAGATGATCAGAGGGCTGGAGCACCTCTCTTAGAAAGAAATGTTGAGGGAACTGGGATTGTTTGTGTGGGAGAAGAGAAAGCTCTGGAGATAGCTCATGACAGCCTTCCAAGACTCAAAGGGAGCGCATAAGCAGGAGGGGGCAACGGCTGTTGAGGAGGGTGGATAGCGATAGGACAAGGGGGAAATGGTTTTCAAGTGAGACAGGGGAGGTTTAGGTTGGTTATTAGGAGGCAGCTTTTCGACGCACAGGGTGGTGGACGCACTGGAATGTGTGCTTGAGAGTCACTTGCAGGATGATCTGCTCCATGATCCGTGACCAGCACAGAGGTGAGACTGACATGCTGG
>NW_011277280.1:0-469 GCF_000146605.3 Meleagris gallopavo
AGTTCATCTGCGTCAGGTTCCTTAATTTGCCTTTCAGCCAAAACTGGGATATTGCAGGGGAAGGAGATGCACCAGTTGCTGCAGAACTGGCCACATAAAAATTAGTAAGTTGGCAGCTATTCGCATAACCACTAATTTGGTTATGTCAGGGTTAGGAAAAGGAGGTAGAATAAAGTGAAGGGCAGCTTCTTTTTTCGCATGCAGTAATTCTTTTTTTTTCCTGATAAAATGCTGATTTGGGGTTCACTGAAACATTTTAAAGAAAATTTGGAATCTCTTGGTCGCTGTAATTTTCCTGATCACTGACCAATTGTGGGCTTATTCCTTTCCTCTTTCCATACATGCTCATCTGCTCTTGGCTTCTAACAAGAACATAATGTGTGTTGGTGATGATTTTCCATAGGAACACATTGATAAAGCGATTGCTCTGAAACCTGAGGACCCAAAGTCTTACTACCTTTTGGGCAGG
>NW_011277281.1:0-421 GCF_000146605.3 Meleagris gallopavo
ATTTGGAAATAATAATTATGTTTGAAACTTGATTTTACAAATGACAATGGGAAATTTACGATGTTTCTAGTTGAATTTCATACCTTGTAATTCCTGCAATTTCAACAAATTTGTTATTGATTACTCTCAATACTTCTTCCTGAGCAATTTTAAAAAATAAAATCTCTGTGAGATTATTTGGTGAATAGCAATTCAACTAGGAAACAAATATATGAAAATTATAAAAGGCAAGTGATACTGAAGATGGACATTGAAAAAGAAGAAATTATGTGGAAAGTTTACAAAATAGGAAATGAAGAAAACATTTCAATTTAAGAACAAATCTATAAATTGGAAAAAAAAGAAAAAAAGGAATAGAATTAGCTTATGAAGCATAGAGCTGTATAAATTTGTTTAGGATGTGGAATTACTCATATTATTC
>NW_011277282.1:0-529 GCF_000146605.3 Meleagris gallopavo
ACTGTACAAGACATTTTCCTTAGATTTCACCTCCATTTTCCCTTGTTCTTTCCTTTAGGTATTGAAAGGCTGTTACCAGGTTCCCTTGGAGCCTTCACTTCTCCAGGAGGCTGAACAGCCCAGCTCTCCTTGCTTACAGGAGAGGGGTTCCATCCTTGGGTTCGTGTTTGTGGCTGTACTCTGGATGCACTCGCACAGCTCCATGTCTCCCTGCACTGAGGACTCCACATCTGGACGCAGCACTGCAGGTGAGGCCTGACCAGCGCAGAGCAGAGGGATGGGGATCTCCTCCCTTGGCCCGCTGACTGCGCATCTTTGGATGCAGCCCAGGATACGGTTGGCTTTCTGGGCTGGAAGGGCCCATTGCTGGCTTGTGTCCAGCTCCCACCCACCAGTACTCCCAGGCCTTATGGAGCAGGCTACGCTCAGTCCTTTCATCCCCTAGCCATGTTTGGTGGTGGGTGTTCCCTCATCCCAGCTACTGACCCTGCACTTGGATTTGTGCCCACTGCTCAGCCTGTTGAGGTCT
>NW_011277284.1:0-313 GCF_000146605.3 Meleagris gallopavo
GTAGCTTTTCACTGTATAAAAATTACACACTGAAAGTTCAAAGAAAACTGCGCATTTAGTCCCTGCCTCCCAGTGCAGTTTCTGATGGCATGCCAAATACTGTGGCTTCCCCGCAAACCATGGAGCTTACAAAGAGCATTTCCCCAACTCCATTTGAGCTGCAAAATGCTTTGTACAACTTAGAAAAAAATACAATGGCACTTGTACGATCACATAAATAAATAGCATTTGCATACCATTATTTTCTCTTTTCTTTTTTTTCTTTTTTTTTTTTTCTTTTCCCTAGAAGTAACTTCAGGGACTTTGCCCGGAG
>NW_011277285.1:0-504 GCF_000146605.3 Meleagris gallopavo
TTTTCTCCTGTTTTCATGAGATAATGGGTAATCCCAGCAGCACCTCGGGCACACATTACTTCAAGGCTTCAGGGACTTCCATTCTGGGCAGCCCTGGAGAGTGCACGGACACAGCCAAGGCGGGCTGTGCAGCACTGGGTGGGCTCTGTGCCTCGTGGGAAGAGGAGGGGACCCCAAGCAAGCCGAGTGCTTACCTTCTGCATTTGGCCTGAAGGGCTATGACCAAAGAATGAAAGCTAGAGAGAAAAATAAAACAAAAATAAAAACTGAAAAAGGGGAGGGAAAAAGAGGAAAAAAATGGAAGAGAAGAAAGAGAGTAAGATTTTACAGTGTGTTTAGCTGAGAATAAGCCATGGTTACAGACAGTGCAACAAATCTTTGTGTTGGGAAGCAATACTGACTGCGGGGTGACCCCAGAGCCAGCTCTGCTGAGCGCAGGCAGTTACCTGCATCCCCTTGGGGCATGGAGAACTACGGCCCAGCTGCAGCCTGGGGCAGGCAGGC
>NW_011277286.1:0-483 GCF_000146605.3 Meleagris gallopavo
CAGCACAGAGGTGAGACTGACATGCTGGTAGTTGCCCGCGTCACACTTTCTATCCTTCCTAAGAGGTGTGCTGTCACCTTTTTTCTCCTCACCAGGGACTTGACCTGACTGCCTCGACTTGTGAAATACCATGGAGAGTGGCTCGGTGACTGCAGCGGTGAATTCCCTCGGAACTCTGGGACTCATCTCATCAGGACCCAAAGACTCCTGGATGTTTGGGTCCTCAGGTGGTCCAGAACCTGATCTGCCATGGCAGTGTGGGATGGGAAGGGGTGTGTGGGACTGAGGAAGCAATGGCAGTCCCCACCTCACCAAAGCAAAGATGAGGGCTGTGCATAATGAGCAGTTCTCAGACAAGATGGAAGCCAAAATGGTGTTGGGTACCTGAGCCTTCTCTGGTGGTAAGCAACATGGTGCACAGAGTGCAGCCATGTGCTCCGAGCAAGGAGCACGAGGTTTGTGCAAGGAGGCCCGGATGCAGGG
>NW_011277288.1:0-452 GCF_000146605.3 Meleagris gallopavo
AGGAGACTCTGGAAGCAGCAGGAAGGGCAGTTCCCGTGGCAAGGGGAAGCAGGGACAGCTGGGCCTGCTGTGCAGACATTCCTGTAGACAGGTAGACAGATATACCTTGCATGTAATTGCTCTTCTGATGACACACTTTCCTGGTCCTCGGCGTTTGGTCTCAGGACAGGGGACTCAGCCAAGCCTATATGTCTAGGAGCAGGATTTTCTGTCCATGGCATCTCGTTCCCAGGATGGGCTCCATCATGCACTCCTAGGAAATGTGCATGCTAGGACATTGCACAAAGGCCCCTGAAAGTAAAGGCAGCCTGGCAGGCTTGGACTGCTCCCTGTTGCCAGCACTGCCTCTACCACCTCAGGCAACACCTCTTGGACTCTTGACTGCAGCCTGAGTGCCCAGACAGCGTCCATCTCTCTCTGTATGCTGCTGCAAAAAGGCACGCATGAGCAGG
>NW_011277289.1:0-456 GCF_000146605.3 Meleagris gallopavo
CATGTTTTGGTGGTGGGTGTTCCCTCATCCCAGCTACTGACCCTGCACTTGGATTTGTGGCCACTGCTCAGCCTGTTGAGGTCTCTGTGGATGGCATCCCGTCCCTCTGCTGTGTCACTGCAGCCCACAGCTTGGTGTCCTTAGGGTGCACTCAACGCCACTGTTGATGTCCCTGATGAAGGGGAAACCCAGATGCTTGTACAAACTGGGCGTAGAAGCCCTTGGGAGCAGCCCTGCGGAGGACTCGGGGGATCCTGGTGGACAAAGAGCTGGACATAAGCCAGTAGTGTGCACTTGCAGCCCAGAAGGCCAACTGTATCCTGGGCTGCATTCAAAGAGGAGCGACCAGCAGGGAGAGGGGAGGTGATTTGGTCCCCCTCGACTCGGCTCTGGTGCGGCCCCATGTGCAGCACTGCGTCCAGGCCTGGGGCTCCAGCACGGGAATGATGGTGGAGC
>NW_011277290.1:0-498 GCF_000146605.3 Meleagris gallopavo
TGTACAAGCATCTGGGTTTCCCCTTCATCAGGGACATCAACAGTGGGGTTGAGTGCACCCTAAGGACACCAAGCTGTGGGGTGCAGTGACACAGCAGAGGGACGGGATGCCATCCACAGAGACCTCAACAGGCTGAGCAGTGGGCACAAATCCAAGTGCAGGGTCAGTAGCTGGGATGAGGGAACACCCACCACCAAAACATGCTAGGGGATGAAAGGACTGAGCGTAGTCCTGCTCCATAAGGCCTGGGAGTACTGGTGGGTGGGAGCTGGACACAAGCCAGCAATGGGCCCTTCCAGCCCAGAAAGCCAACCGTATCCTGGGCTGCATCCAAAGATGCGCAGTCAGCGGGCCAAGGGAGGAGATCCCCATCCCTCTGCTCTGCGCTGGTCAGGCCTCACCTGCAGTGCTGCGTCCAGATGTGGAGTCCTCAGTGCGAGGGAGACATGGAGCTGTGCGAGTGCATCCAGAGTACAGCCAACAAACACGAACCCAAGG
>NW_011277291.1:0-301 GCF_000146605.3 Meleagris gallopavo
GTATCTGAAGATATTTTCAACATTCCTTATTGCCTGTTATTTACCACTGATTTACTCTTTACTGTTTCCCAGCTACTGCGCATGAAATATTAACCAATACTAAATCAAGAACCAGTTTCCTGTATGCAACAAAACTTTGAGAGAAAGATGTTGTCTAACAAAGACGGTGTTGTGGGTAAGGAATGAAAATTTCAAACTCATTGAGTGAGGGGACTCTCCTAATCCCAGCCAGGCTGCTGCTGAGATATCTGACTTCTACCCTGCTGTGTTTCTCTTTTTATGTGTATGAAGAAATTATGTT
>NW_011277292.1:0-510 GCF_000146605.3 Meleagris gallopavo
TCTGGGAGTGTTCCACGTACTGCAGGTTTGCTTTGTTGTTAAACACGGTAATGCTGTGCCGATGTAGTGCTCAGTTCAAGACAAAATACATAGGGGAAAAACAAATGTAGCTGCAGTAATTCACTCCTGCTGTAGTAATACACCCTTTAAAGAGAGGAAGGTTTGATAATTATTCTGTCACTGTTTCTATTGTTTAGTAAAAAATACCCTCTTTTGCTCCCAACGTACACATTTTGATATATCTGTTCCCTGCAAATTAGATACTAAAACACTGCCAGTATATTTTTCCCCATGAGCATACTGTTCAAGTGAATTTTGGGTGGAAAGTTCACAAGGCAGAACGGGTTCATGTTCTTGTGCATGCTTGTGTAATACAAAGCTTCTCTCATCCAGTGTGCTGCTACTTGGCTGCACGAGTAACAGCACTGAGCAAAGGAAATATTAAAGAAATACACTCTAATTTTTGTCAAGATAAGAAACAAAAGAAACATTATGGCGGTTCCTGTCTTC
>NW_011277294.1:0-616 GCF_000146605.3 Meleagris gallopavo
ATCTGTTGTCATTTCTATGGAAATAAATAGGAGGCATTCCTTTCAGAGCAATCTACGTACATCATCAATGAGCCATCATCCTAGCAATGCAGTAATACTAATAATAGGAACAGAAAAAACAGATTCTCAGAATACCTTTGTGGGATGGAACAACAAACCAACGCTGCAGTCAGCTGCAGTTATTCCCCCGGAATGAACTGATAGCAGCAGAAAGGTCATGGCCACTTCCGACACTCAAACTGTACCAGCATTTCAGAGCACGCAGCCTTGGCATAAACCCTAAGGATAAACCAAATGGCATCTCTGTTCCAGCAATTTTTTCCTTCAATATACGTGAATAGACTGGAGGTACTAATCCCACCAGTTCAGTTCTACCATTGTGTCTTACGGTAAGAAGAAAAGCAGGATGTTTAAGACTCTGTCAGGCACAGAACCTCCAGCACTGGAGGCAGCAGTTCTGAATTCTCGGTATCTTGTCATCATTTGTGCGCATGCACAAGAAACAGTGCAACTCACTGTACAAGGGCAACCAAATGTATTCAAGGCATACTTGCACAGGACTCTGAGGTAGAAAGCTGCTCGCTGAGGCGAAGATGAGAAATGAGGCAGGGGAAGC
>NW_011277295.1:0-488 GCF_000146605.3 Meleagris gallopavo
ACATGCTAGGGGATGAAAGGACTGAGCGTAGTCCTGCTCCATAAGGCCTGGGAGTACTGGTGGGTGGGAGCTGGACACAAGCCAGCAATGGGCCCTTCCAGCCCAGAAAGCCAACCGTATCCTGGGCTGCATCCAAAGATGCGCAGTCAGCGGGCCAAGGGAGGAGATCCCCATCCCTCTGCTCTGCGCTGGTCAGGCCTCACCTGCAGTGCTGCGTCCAGATGTGGAGTCCTCAGTGCAGGGAGACATGGAGCTGTGCGAGTGCATCCAGAGTACAGCCACAAACGCGAACCCAAGGATGGAACCCCTCTCCTGTAAGCAAGGAGAGCTGGGCTGTTCAGCCTCCTGGAGAAGTGAAGGCTCCAAGGGAACCTGGTAACAGCCTTTCAATACCTCAAAGGAAAGAACAAGGGAAAATGGAGGTGAAATCTAAGGAAATGTCTTGTACAGTGAGGGTGCTGAGGCAGTGGCACAGGTTGCCAGAGACA
>NW_011277296.1:0-503 GCF_000146605.3 Meleagris gallopavo
GCCTGTTGCACGTCTGTTCCTCATGAATGCCCGTGTTGTGCTTCCTTCCTGCTCTCGCTCCCAACAGGTGTACCACCAGTCCCGAGACATGTCCTGCTGCGACCCATGCGTGCCATGCCAGCCCTGCGGCCCAACTCCTCTGGCCAGCAGCTGCAATGAGCCCTGCGTCAGGCAGTGCCAGAACTCCACCATCGTCATTGAGCCCTCTCCCGTGGTGGTGACCCTGCCCGGACCCATCCTCAGCTCCTTCCCGCAGAACACCGCCGTCGGATCCTCCACCTCCGCTGCTGTTGGCAGCATCCTCAGCTGTCAGGGCGTGCCCATCACCTCGGGGGGCTTTGACCTCTCCTGCATTTCCAACCGCTACTGTGGCAGAAGGTGCACCCCCTGCTAAAGGTGCTGGGCACTGGTCCCGGTCAAGGTCCCCCTGGAAATCACAACACGGCAGTGGACAGTAGCACCAATGTTGTGCTGCTCTTTCTGCCCTGCAAGACACACAGCAC
>NW_011277297.1:0-516 GCF_000146605.3 Meleagris gallopavo
CACTTTTCTCCCACGTACTTGTCATTTTCTCCCAGAAATACCACATTTCACTTGGAAATTGGGCCTGTGCTTCCAAAAAGATGATATTTTCTCCCAGGCATACCTGTTTTCTTCAAACTACCGCACGTTTTCTCCCAAAAAGACTAGATGACAAGACCAAATAGGACACTTGCAACCAAGAATAGGACATCTTCTCCCACTAATACCACTTGTCTCCCAAGGATAGGACATTTTCCCTAAATGCTATGGCAGTTCGGCTAAGAAATACTCCTTTCCTTCCCTAAAATGGGACATATGCACCCACAAAGACCACGACTCTGAGAAATTCCTCCCAGTTCCTCCCAATTACACTCCATTACATTCCTCATCATGACACTTACTCCCAGACTTTTGGCATTTTACTGCGGAAAAGACCATTTCGATCCAGAATATATGCCATTGGCCCTCACAAACACCGATTGCCTCACAAAGAATGTGGCACATCCCACCAGAAAGACCATTGCTAGCCCCCAAAAA
>NW_011277300.1:0-419 GCF_000146605.3 Meleagris gallopavo
TACATATACAATACAGAGATGTTACAGACATATAAATTTTTTTCTGCTTTTTTTTCCTTTTGTCTCATTTCACCTTCATAGAATTATAGAAACACCAAAGTTAGAAAAACCTCCAAAATAATCTTATCCAGCTGTCCACCTATCATCAGTATTTCCCACTAAGCCATGTCCCTTAGTCTAACCAACACCTAAATATTTCATGAACACCCCTGGGGACGGTAACTCCACCACCTTCCTGGGCAGCTCATTCCAGCACTCTTTCGGAGGAGCAATTTTTTCCTATTATCCAAAATTGAATCTTCCCAGAAACAACTTGAAGCCATTCCTCTAATCCAATCACTAGTTACACGGGAGAGCACACTGACCCCTATCTTATCATGGCCTCCTTTCAGGTAGTTGTGAAGTGTTAAGATCTCTCC
>NW_011277301.1:0-486 GCF_000146605.3 Meleagris gallopavo
GTATCCTGAACATCTGTACGGATAGCTGGGCTGTGTACCGAGGGCTCACTTTGTGGATTGCACAGTGGGCCACCCAAGAATGGACTGTCCGTGCCCGGCCGATCTGGGGCAAGGACATGTGGTTAGACATATGGAATACAGTCAAACACAGGACTGTACGTGTCTACCATGTTTCTGGTCATCGGCCCCTACAGTCACCGGGAAATGATGAAGCCGACACGCTGGCCCGAGTTCGATGGATTGAGAATTCACCATCCGAGAACATCGCCCGTTGCTTACATCAGAAGCTACGGCGTGCGGGACAAAAGGCAATGTGGGCAGCTGCTAAAGCATGGGGACTGCCCATACAGCTAGCTGACATCGTCCAGGCATGCCGGGGTTGCGACGCTTGCTCCAAGATGAGACCGAGACCGCTGCCCGAAACAACAGCCCATCTTGCTAGAGGACATAATCCTCTCCAGCGATGGCAGGTCGATTACATCCGGG
>NW_011277302.1:0-589 GCF_000146605.3 Meleagris gallopavo
TGCTCTGCCCTGGTGAGGCCTCATTTGGAGTGCTGTGTCCAGTTCTGGGCTCCCCAGTACCAAAAAGACAGGGATCTCTTGGAAAGAGTCCAGCGGTGGGCCACAAAAATGGTGAAGGGCCTGGAGCATCTCCCCTATGAAGAAAGGCTAAGTGAACTGGGTCTGTTTAGCCTTGAGAAAAGACGACTGAGAGGGGACCTGATCCAGGTTGATAAATATCTGAGGTGTGGCGGCCATAGCAGTGAGGCCAGGCTCTTTTCAGTGGTACGTGGAGACAGGACGAGGGGAAACGGCCATCAGCTGCAGCATAGGAAGTTTCACACGAATGTGCGTAAGAACTTCTTCACGGTGAGGTGACGGAGCACTGGAACAGGCTGCCCAGGGAGGTTGTGGAGTCTCCTTCTCTGGAGATATTCAAGTCTCGCCTGGACGCCTACCTGTGCGACCTGGCGTAGGGAACCTGCTTTGGCAGGGGTTGGTCTTGATGATCTCTAGAGGTCCTTTCCAACCCTACAATTCTGTGATTCTGTGATTCTGTGACTCTGTGACTGAGAGGAAGAGGAGGCAGCGGCTGCAGTGCGCGGCGTCA
>NW_011277303.1:0-527 GCF_000146605.3 Meleagris gallopavo
AACACAGGGAGCTGTTGGAGAGGGTCCAGAGGAGAGCCACGAAGATTATCAGGGGGCTGCAGCAGCTCCCCTGTGAAGACAGGCTGAGGGAGCTGGGCTTGCTCAGTCTGGAGAAAAGAAGGCTGCGGGGTGACCTGAGTGCAGCCTTCAGTACCTAAAGGGAGCCTACAGGGGGGGAGGGGAATCAACTCTTTGAAAGGGTTGATAACTGCAGGATCAGGGGAAATGGTTTTAAGTTGAGGGAGGGGAAATTTAGGTTGGATGTCAGGGGGAAGTTCTTTACAGAGAGAGTGGTGAGGTGCTGGAACAGCTGCCCAGAGAGGTTGTGGATGTTCCTTCCCTGGAATTGTTCAAGGCCAAGTTGGATGGGGCCCTGGGCAGCCTGGTCTAGTATTAAATGTGGAGGTTGGTGGCCCTGCGTGTGGCAGGGGGTTGGAGATCCGTGATCTTTGAGCTCCCTTCCAACCCTGGCCATTCTGTGATTCTGTCATTCTGTGATGGGGACAGAGTGCAAGGCCAGGTGCTGG
>NW_011277304.1:0-448 GCF_000146605.3 Meleagris gallopavo
TTTAAAGTGAGGCTCTTCGCTTGTATCAAACTTCTCCTGAACCAGTGATTGCCACTATGCCATTCTGAATGCCTACAACTATTTAGTCTTAGTAAACTTCAGCTTCCCTGTCATTCATTGCTACAAGTTATCTGTGTCATGTTTTAATCCAGTGCACCTGCACTCACTTGGGGATTATGGGGAAAGTTAAAATTTAGGAGTAAGGACAGTGCATTCCTCATGCACTGCCCAGAGTCGTAGAATAATAGAATGGCATGGAAGGAACTTTAAAGATCACCTAGTTCCTACCTCTTTGCCATGGTTACCAATCACTGGATCAGGCTGCCCGGGGGCCCCATCCAACTTGGCTTTGAACATGGGACATCCACAATTCTAGGCAATCTGTTTTAGAGCCTCACCACACTCTGAGGAAAGAATTTCTTCCTAACATCTAGCCTACATATCCCCT
>NW_011277305.1:0-437 GCF_000146605.3 Meleagris gallopavo
ATGGTATTTCACAAGTCGAGGCAGTCAGGTCAAGTCCCTGCTGAGGAGAAAAAGGTGACAGCACACCTCTCAGGAAGGATAGAAAGTGTGACGCGGGGAACTACCAGCATGTCAGTCTCACCTCTGTGCTGGTCACGGATCATGGAGCAGATCATCCTGCAAGTGACTCTCAAGCACACATTCCAGTGCGCCACCACCCTGTGCGTGAAAAGCTGCCTCCTAAGAACCAACCTAAACCTCCCCTGTCTCACTTGAAAACCATTTCCCCTTGTCCTATCGCTATCCACCCTCCTAAACAGCCGTTGCCCCCTCCTGCTTATGCGCTCCCTTCGAGTCTTGGAAGGCTGTCATGAGCTATCTCCAGAGCTTTCTCTTCTCCCACAGAAACAATCCCAGTTCCCCTCAACCATTTCTTTCTAACGAGAGGTGCTCCAGCC
>NW_011277306.1:0-485 GCF_000146605.3 Meleagris gallopavo
GTAATTAATAGGGCTATGTGCTAATTGCATCCATGCGGTGGGTGTTTTTTAAGGGCATTGTGTGCATCCTTGTTGTGTTTTAAATCATGTTCTGCGTCTCTTCTGATTTCATTTTGCAGCCTGATGGAGTTGAAGGATTGCCTGGGCTCCTCCAGTCAGTGGTGTGAGATGTGTCCAGCAGGTAATGAACATCATGCACCCCATGTTGGTGCGCTGCTTGTATGCAGGTAGGTTTGCGATGTGATCCGACTCCCCCATGCTGACCATCCACAGCTAGATCAAGTTGCTCAGAGTCTGAGCCAGGCTCACCTTGAAAGGGCCAGCACATCCACCATGTCTCTGGCAACCTGTGCCACTGCCTCAGCACCCTCACTGTACAAGACATTTTCCTTAGATTTCACCTCCATTTTCCCTTGTTCTTGCCTTTAGGTATTGAAAGGCTGTTACCAGGTTCCCTTGGAGTCCTTCACTTCTCCAGGAGGCTG
>NW_011277307.1:0-356 GCF_000146605.3 Meleagris gallopavo
ATATTCAGTAACAAGAAACAGAGTTTCAACCCTGTAAAGAGTTCTGCTTTAATCCCTGTTCAGTTCCTAAATGATGTTGTTCTCATTAGTTCCACATAATAGCTAGTTTGTAATTGTATTGTTGATTACCAATGCTAGACAGGTGCCATAGATTTTGTTCTAATTTCTTAGCATAAGGTAATGTGTTTAAAGTAAACATACACACACATACAAAAAAAAAACAAAACAAAACAAAACAAAAAAGCCTAACAAGCACTTAATTCTGAAAAAAAGAAAAGAAAAAAGAAAAAAGAAATTTAGTACATTTTACTAGTCTAACAACTTTAGTATTGTTTCTCATTAGCTACAACAGGGAA
>NW_011277308.1:0-382 GCF_000146605.3 Meleagris gallopavo
TTAAATAATCTTGCAAGAAGTTATTTAATACTTACTCCAGCCTAATGGCAGAATCAGACGACTCTCTGTCAAACAGCCAACGGAAGAAAAAATCAAGGCTGAAAGAAAGATGGCTACTGTAATTCAGAGTTTATTTGTAATTTATTTTGTAAAAATGCTTCTTTTTCAGTAGTTCAGAATACTATTTTAGCTTTATAGTTACTGACAGTCATAAGCTGGCAAAGAAAAAAAAGATGAATAATCAAATATCCACCTCATTCTAAAGTTTTAATGATTCATTTTTAGCAACCATCATATAGATAAGGCAAACACATGCTACCCAGTTAGCTAACCACTGTACAGGTCAAAAAAAAAAAAAGAAACTAGTAACTGAAGAGTCAGG
>NW_011277310.1:0-534 GCF_000146605.3 Meleagris gallopavo
CTATAGGACTGGGGTGTGGGGATACGGATATGGGATGAATATGGAATGGGAGATCAGAAAATGGAATATATTTGGGATGGACATGGGATCAACATGGGAAGAATGTGGGATGGATTGGGGATGAAATATGCATATGGGATGGGACTGGGATGATAATGGGATGGGATAAGTATATGGAATGGACATGGGATGGATGCAGATATGGGGGAGTGATGGAAAGAGGATGTGGGGGTATGGATATGGGATGGATTTGAGATGGCTGTGGGGTGATATGATAGATATGGGATGGGATAAAGTTATGGGAGATGGATATGGGATGGGGCTGTAGCGGTTACGGGCCATAGGGGCTGTGGGGCCAGGATGCTGCAGTGACCTCTGTCCCCAAAGTTTACCCCCTGTGTGACACGAGGAGCCCCACAGCCACTCCTCTGCCCTTTATTATTTACATGGGGGTGGGGGTCATTCCTGTTATCAAAGATAACCTTATACAAAAGTAGGGTGTCACCCCACCTGTCGGCACTCAGTCCAGTTTCC
>NW_011277311.1:0-526 GCF_000146605.3 Meleagris gallopavo
AAAACAGATGAGAAATTGCAAAACAAGGATGGAGAGCAAAGCAAAGCAAAACGAGGTCGAGAAATACAAGAGGAAAGCCAATGAATTCAATACACTAGCATGGGCAAAGCAAAGAATCCTAGCAAAGTAAAGAGAGAACAAAGCTCACCAGTGCTTAACAATGGAAAGAAAGAACCAAAATTTAACAGCAATGCATGGCCAGAATACTAACAAAAAGAAGAGCAAACCGAAGCCAGGAAAAACAGGAAAAGGAAACAACGAGTATGGAAAAAATGCCAAGGAGAGCAAAGCAAAAATCACGTGAAATCCTCACAAACAGAGGGGAATACGCTCAGGAAAGGAAAAGCAGTTCCAAGAATAGAAACAAAAGGGAAATAAACAACCCTGGAAAAAGAAACAATGCATTGCAATGCAGAAGGAGCAGGAAACCAAGGCAGAAACCACAGAAAAACAACACGGTAAAACAAAACCCGTAGGGAAACCAACATCAACCCAATGCAGCAGCAGCAGCCTCTGCAGCAACATG
>NW_011277312.1:0-432 GCF_000146605.3 Meleagris gallopavo
TCTACTTTGACAACATTCATTCCTGCAATAGGAGCAGTTGCTATTGAGTACTCCCAAACAAATCCTTCTTCTTTGTTCACTGTGAGAATAAAATCATTCAGCTCTGGAGAAGATAAATTCAAATAATGTGATTCTGCTTAAATGTTTTCTAATTACACATAATGTTATATAGTAAGTACAGATGATGCAAAACAAACTTCAAATTATATTTATCATTTGAAGAAGTCCTTTTTCCTCATTAAACTCTTTTCAGCAAATCATGTAAATTAATTATTTTTCTAAACTGTGGAAATGCATTTAAAGGAAAAAAAAAATTAAAAAGTAAACCATCTGCCAAATCTGTAACCATAGCAACTCTAGATCCAGATGTAAATCAGATTTGTCCCCAGCAAACTCTCATTAAAAAAAAAGCTATTAACTGTTTTTAACTTA
>NW_011277313.1:0-563 GCF_000146605.3 Meleagris gallopavo
TAATGTGCTAATTGCATCCATGCGGTGGGTGTTTTTAAGGGCATTGTGTGCATCCTTGTTGTGTTTTAAATTATGTTCTGCGTCTCTTCTGATTTCATTTTGCAGCCTGATGGAGTTGAAGGATTGCCTGGGCTCCTCCAGTCAGTGGTGTGAGATGTGTCCAGCAGGTAATGAACATCATGCACCCCATGTTGGTGCGCTGCTTGTATGCAGGTAGGTTTGCGATGTGATCCGACTCCCCCATGCTGACCATCCACAGCTAGATCAAGTTGCTCAGAGTCTGAGCCAGGCTCACCTTGAAAGGGCCAGCACATCCACCATGTCTCTGGCAACCTGTGCCGCTGCCTCAGCACCCTCACTGTACAAGACGTTTTCCTAGATTTCACCGCCATTTTCCCTGTTCTTTCCTTTAGGTATTGAAAGGCTGTTACCAGGTTCCCTTGGAGCCTTCACTTCTCCAGGAGGCTGAACAGCCCAGCTCTCCTTGCTTACAGGAGAGGGGTTCCATCCTTGGGTTCGTGTTTGTGGCTGTACTCTGGATGCACTCGCACAGCTCCATGTCT
>NW_011277314.1:0-723 GCF_000146605.3 Meleagris gallopavo
GGAGGACAAGAGAAATGTAATAGTGAAAACAGTGCAAGACCAGAGACAAGCAAGACACAGAACAAAGAGGATAGGCAGCCTTCTGGGCACCATGAAGCGCAATTCAGAGCTCTGGGGGAACCCTATTGTGCCGGGCTCTGGAATGGGTAAACGCTGGCGGCTGTGCATCGCCCTTACCTGCTGGGCAGACAATGACCAGTCAGCAAAGTGAGGTTCCGGGGCATGCCGGGAAATGCACATTCCACTTCCTTGCTGTTTCCACCGAGACCAACACATCTCTCCGTGCAGTTGTTACCGCACTTGGGAGCACCGCAGCTCTGCTGCCACCTGTTGGACACAATACAGTCATGAAGGCACTGCCCTGCATCCGGGCCTCTTGCACAAACCTGTGCTCCTTGCTCGGAGCACATGGCTGCACTCTGTGCACGATGTTGCTTACCACCAGAGAAGGCTCAGGTACCCAACACCATTTTGGCTTCCATCTTGTCTGAGAACTGCTCATTATGCACAGCCCTCATCTTTGCTTTGGTGAGGTGGGGACTGCCATTGCTTCCTCAGTCCCACAGACCCCTTCCCATCCCACACTGCCATGGGAGATCAGGTTCTGGACCACCTGAGGACCCAAACATCCAGGAGTCTTTGGGTCCTGACGAGATGAGTGCCAGAGTTCCGAGGGAATTCACCGCTGCAGTCACCGAGCCACTCTCCATGGTATTCACAAGT
>NW_011277315.1:0-485 GCF_000146605.3 Meleagris gallopavo
GGAGGGCGGGATAAACGTAGAACGTGCACAGCAGGCTATCGGATCAAAATTCGGAGTTGGCATCACGCTTCCCCCAGCAGCTCTTTGCAGGCAGCTCAGCCGTCGTGTTTTATTCTCTCCTCACCTCTGTCCAACGGTGTTTTCCTCATCTGCCAGCAGGTGTTATTACCTCCGACCTCGTCACTGCACAGTGCTCCAAGAGCACCGACTGAACAAGCCCAGTACATGCCAGTAAAAATTCCTGCATCAAAAAGGAACAAAGATGGCAGGGCAGGACAGAAAGAGGCAGTGTGCATGTTGAAAGGCATTTCAGAGCCTAGTGGCTCTTGCTACAGCACACCTGACTCGTGTTCAAAGCTGAACAGCCACAAGAATACCTGTTTCCATCAGCTGCCGTCATCCAAAACAGCCAGACTCCTGAGGTCACCTGGCCCAAACATTCTTTTGCTCAGCACTTTCTTCCTGCAAGAGAGATGTGATCACGG
>NW_011277316.1:0-471 GCF_000146605.3 Meleagris gallopavo
CACTGGAATGTGTGCTTGAGAGTCACTTCCAGGATGATCTGCTCCATGATCCGTGACCAGCACAGAGGTGAGACTGACATGCTGGTAGTTCCCCGCGTCACACTTTGTATCCTTCCTAAGAGGTGTGCTGTCACCTTTTTCTCCTCAGCAGGGACTTGACCTGACTGCCTCGACTTGTGAAATACCATGGAGAGTGGCTCGGTGACTGCAGCGGTGAATTCCCTCGGAACTCTGGGACTCATCTCGTCAGGACCCAAAGACTCGTGGCTGTTTGGGTCCTCAGGTGGTCCAGAACCTGATCTCCCATGGCAGTGTGGGATGGGAAGGGTGTGTGGGACTGAGGAAGCAATGGCAGTCCCCACCTCACCAAAGCAAAGATGAGGGCTGTGCATAATGAGCAGTTCTCAGACAAGATGGAAGCCAAAATGGTGTTGGGTAGCTGAGCCTTCTCTGGTGGTAAGCAACATGGTG
>NW_011277318.1:0-508 GCF_000146605.3 Meleagris gallopavo
CCACTGTTGATGTCCCTGATGAAGGGGAAACCCAGATGCTTGTACCAACTGGGCGTAGAAGCCCTTGGGAGCAGCCCTGCGGAGGACTCGGGGATCCTGGTGGACAAAGAGCTGGACATAAGCCAGTAGTGTGCACTTGCAGCCCAGAAGGCCAACTGTATCCTGGGCTGCATTCAAAGAGGAGCGACCAGCAGGGAGAGGGAGGTGATTGTCCCCCTCGACTCGGCTCTGGTGCGGCCCCATGTGCAGCACTGCGTCCAGGCCTGGGGCTCCAGCACAGGAATGATGTGGAGCTTTTGGAGCAGGTCCAGAGAAGGGCCACGAAGATGATCAGAGGGCTGGAGCACCTCTCTTAGAAAGAAATGTTGACGGAACTGGGATTGTTTCTGTGGGAGAAGAGAAAGCTCTGGAGATAGCTCATGACAGCCTTCCAAGACTCAAAGGAGCGCATAAGCAGGAGGGGGCAACGGCTGTTTAGGAGGGTGGATAGCGATAGGACAAGGGGAAA
>NW_011277319.1:0-493 GCF_000146605.3 Meleagris gallopavo
CGCTCTGCACTCTGACCAATGGCCCAGGAAACCTTACTGCCATAATCAAAGCTATGTTAATGTACATCAACAAAAGCAGAATCAACAAAGGAAGTGTTCTGTTCCAAACTTTGGCTTACGCCATATCTGCGAATATCCTGTACAGTGCTTTTGTAGCTGTGTTACCGAGACCAGCAGAAGTCTTTTTTCACCTAAACTCATAAATGAACTTAATTTGATTACACACTGGAGGAGGAATTTGTGGTTTTTTATTAGAAATACATAGAGTTTGTATAATAGCTACCATCACTGACATAGCGGAATAAATAGTTGCAGGTTGATCCTGTGTTGCTTTTTACTCTACGTGTCCAGTATGTTTTTCAAATGAATATTGGCGTCTGATAGAATCCAGTAATGTCTATTCCTTCTGTTCCTTTCTTTATTCAGACACTTCATCACTCTCAATCTGTCAGGCTTCCCCTGCCTCATTTCTCATCTTCGCCTCAGCGAGCAG
>NW_011277321.1:0-483 GCF_000146605.3 Meleagris gallopavo
TGGCTTATGTCCAGCTCTTTGTCCACCAGGATCCCCGAGTCCTCCGCAGGGCAGCTCCCAAGGGCTTGTACGCCCAGTTTGTACAAGCATCTGGGTTTCCCCTTCATCAGGGACATCAACAGTGGGGTTGAGTGCATTGAGTGCACCCTAAGGACACCAAGCTGTGGGGTGCAGTGACACAGCAGAGGGACGGGATGCCATCCACAGAGACCTCAACAGGCTGAGCAGTGGGCACAAATCCAAGTGCAGGGTCAGTAGCTGGGATGAGGGAACACCCACCACCAACACATGCTAGGGGATGAAAGGACTGAGCGTAGTCCTGCTCCATAAGGCCTGGGAGTACTGGTGGGTGGGAGCTGGACACAAGCCAGCAGTGGGCCCTTCCAGCCCAGAAAGCCAACCGTATCCTGGGCTGCATCCAAAGATGCGCAGTCAGCGGGCGAAGGGAGGAGATCCCCATCCCTCTGCTCTGCGCTGGTGAGG
>NW_011277322.1:0-303 GCF_000146605.3 Meleagris gallopavo
ACAGTAACTAATGTTACATTAAAAGGAATACAGAGTTAAAAAATGCATTAAAGAGCTCAGGAAAGGGATATCCACTAAAATAAATAAAGGAAACCTAGATTGCTCATATTTCAGTATATTTCATATGCTCCAATAAATACCCCTTGATCCTATGAAGTGATTTATTATTTGTTTGTTTTACATTTTGTGAATTCCTTTCACAACCATCAAATAATTTTCATCATGAATTTCACCTTTCTTTGTTTTGTAACTTCTCTTTTCCTTTTAATTCATATTCAGTGTTTCTACAGCAAAAAAAAAAAA
>NW_011277323.1:0-492 GCF_000146605.3 Meleagris gallopavo
CGGCGGCGTTATTCCCATGACCCGCCGGGCAGCTCCCGGGAAACCCAAGTCTTTGGGTTCCGGGGGGAGTATGGTTGCAAAGCTGAAACTTAAAGGAATTGACGGAAGGGCACCACCAGGAGTGGAGCCTGCGGCTTAATTTGACTCAACACGGGAAACCTCACCCGGCCCGGACACGGACAGGATTGACAGATTGAGAGCTCTTTCTCGATTCCGTGGGTGGTGGTGCATGGCCGTTCTTAGTTGGTGGAGCGATTTGTCTGGTTAATTCCGATAACGAACGAGACTCTGGCATGCTAACTAGTTACGCGACCCCCGAGCGGTCGGCGTCCAACTTCTTAGAGGGACAAGTGGCGTTCAGCCACCCGAGATTGAGCAATAACAGGTCTGTGATGCCCTTAGATGTCCGGGGCTGCACGCGCGCTACACTGACTGGCTCAGCTTGTGTCTACCCTACGCCGGCAGGCGCGGGTAACCCGTTGAACCCATTCG
>NW_011277324.1:0-421 GCF_000146605.3 Meleagris gallopavo
CTGCCTGGCAGAGGCCGCCCCTAAGTGCTGGGAGGGGTCCCCAGCTCCATGCCCTGCACCCCACGTCCTGCACCCATGGATCTCTCCATCTCCTCTGTGCTGCCTCCTCCAAAATCCTGAAGGATGGAGCTCCCCATGCTGCCAAGCAGCCCCAGTACCCTCCCTCTGCTCTCTCCCAATTCCTCTTTCCAGTTCCTGCCAAACCCTTCACCCTCTGGTCCCCCTCCGCACACACGATGTCTCCAGGTCACTCTCCTGTTACCCCCTCCCTTATCACAGCCAATTCGCCCCCCCCTTTGGATCTGCTTCAGCCCTCCTCCTTCAGTCCCAGTTCCCCTCCGTCACCACCCAACATGGAGTCCCCAAATCCCCTCCCTTAGGCACCTCAAATCTCCTCTCTGATGACCCATGACCACCCTCT
>NW_011277325.1:0-543 GCF_000146605.3 Meleagris gallopavo
GATGAGGTTCAACACAAGCAAGTGTAGGGTCTTACACCTAGGGAGGAATAATTGCATGCACCAATACAGGCTGAGGGATAAGCTGCTGGAGAGGAGCTCTGCAGAGAGGGACCTGGGCATCCTGGTGGACGACAGGTTGGCCATGAGCCAGCAGTGTGCCGTCGTGGCCAAAAAGGCCAATGGCATTCTGGGGTGCATTAAGAAGAGCGTGTCCAGCAGGTCGAGGGAGGTGATCCTCCCCCTCTACTCTGCCCTGGTAAGGCCTCATCTGGAGTACTGTGTCCAGTTCTGGGCTCCCCAGTACAAAAAAGACAGGGATCTCTTGGAAAGAGTCCAGCGGAGGGCCACAAAGATGGTGAAGGGCCTGGAGCATCTCCCCTATGAAGAAAGGCTAAGTGAACTGGGTCTGTTTAGCCTTGAGAAAAGACGACTGAGAGGGGACCTGATCCAGGTTTATAAATATCTGAGGTGTGGCGGCCATAGTGGTGAGGCCAGTCTCTTTCAGTGGTACGTGGAGACAGGACGAGGGGAAACGGACATAAG
>NW_011277327.1:0-515 GCF_000146605.3 Meleagris gallopavo
CATAACACTTTCTGCTCCTGAATCCCATAACCTGAGCAGCCATGCAGGTATACTCTCTCTCGGCCTCTGCCAAAATCGCTGCACCAGGTCCATTAGTAGGAGTGTATGGTCTGGCTGTCACATGCAAATACGTTTCGGCAGGGGGCCATTGGTCAGGGGGCACCCCTGCCGGTCTATCTTGCACCTTTTTTCGTTTTTTGAGTTATAATAGGACGGAGTTGCAGGGGATCCGCCATGACTGGAACCTCTAGGTCTGATTTGGAACTCCCGTTTTCCTCTTGAACCAGGTCCGCTACTTCAGAGATATGACTATCGTCTATTGAAATACTACGGACCTGGCCTAGAGACTGTAAAACTGGTTTTTTCCCATCAATACATTAAGTTCTTGCTCCAATTTGTCAATCCGAGCTTTTAGGAGCTGATTTTCATTTTCTAAATTACCTGATCTTGTCTCTGCTTGATTTAAAGCATTCAGCAGTGGCCATGCCACTGTGGATGCAGCTAATTGCCTTTCC
>NW_011277328.1:0-438 GCF_000146605.3 Meleagris gallopavo
CTCTTATATCCTTGTGAGGGAAGGTCACGAGAAGGATTCTCTGAGATCCGTATAGCTTCTTGCATAGCTGCCAGCAATCCATTTCCTCCTTCTCCTCTAAGCTCTGGTCCAAAGCACTCTGGTCGTCGAATAAGAAGCTTTACAACAACACTTGCATTTTCTTCAACACTTTCACCTGAAGATAAAAAAAGAACCTTAGCACTACACATGCTTTCTTCTGAAAGGTATCTTTTAGTTTGAAGATAACTACATTTTTTCCTAAATTATATATTTATGATATGTATAATATATATGTTATTTTATATATACACACCATATAATTATAAATATTATATATATATATATACTATTTTTTATATTTTTTAGTAAAGACAAAAAAAAGTTTAGTTAACAACAATAGATATGCACTAACCTCTCTCTGTCTGTTAGTATTATTTT
>NW_011277330.1:0-372 GCF_000146605.3 Meleagris gallopavo
GAAAAAGCATCACCAAGGAGGGACCTCCAGAAGGAGATCCTTCCCCAGCTGCAGTCAGCCCTTGCATGAGCTCTGAGAGAGGTGCAGCCAGGCTCCAGCCCTTCCGTCACACAGCTGAATTGCCTTCACCTGTGCTCCCAGGGCTGAGCAGCTCCTTTCTGCAGGTGCTCAACCAGTGCTTCAGGCTGGGACTCAACAGATCCCATGCATATGTGAAAGTATTTTTTGTTTTTGTTTTTTCTTTTTCTAGGGAGATTGAAAAAGCCAAGAGGTTCTCTGCCCTTGCTCTGCGCTTTGTTCCTGCCTCCACCTGCCACCAGCGTGCAGCCAGGAGAGGGAGGGGCGCTCAGGAGCACGATGGGGAGCCCCTTG
>NW_011277331.1:0-501 GCF_000146605.3 Meleagris gallopavo
GGAAAGGTGATGGAACAGCTTGTGCTGGATACCATCTCCAGACAACTGGGAGAAAAGGAGGTTATCAGGAGTAGTCAGCATGGGTTCACCAAGGGGAGGTCGTGCTCGACCAACTTGGTGGCCTTCTATGATGCTGTCACATGCTGGGTGGATGGGGGAAGAGCGGTAGATGTAATCTACCTTGATTTTAGAAAGGCGTTTGATACTGTCTCCCACGACATCCTTATAACAAAGCTGAGGAAGTGTGGGATAGACGAGTGGACAGTGAGGTGGGTTGAGAACTGGCTGACTGGCAGGGCGCAGAGGGTCGTCGTTGGTGGTGCAGAGTCTGGCTGGAGACCTGTAACCAGTGGTGTCCCCCAGGGGTCTGTGCTGGGTCCGGTCTTGTTCAACATCTTCATCAATGACCTTGATGAGGGGATAGTGGCCACCCTCAGCAAGTTTGCTGATGATACGAAGTTGGGAGGATTGGCTGACACGCCTGAAGGCTGTGCTGCCATT
>NW_011277332.1:0-521 GCF_000146605.3 Meleagris gallopavo
CTGGGGGCAGGGCCCCTCTATTTGTTACCTTCATTGTCTGCAGCAACTGGAGCAATCACCTTTTGGAGAAGTTCACCTTGGTGGTTGATTTGTCTTGTAACTCTCTTACCCGTGCTTGAAGTACAGGAGTAGGTTGTTTATGCCACTCCTTCATATCTTCTCCATGGTCACGTAAGTAATGCCACAAGGCAAAACGTGATGTGGTCTTACTGTTGTCACTTGCTCGAGCAGGAGAACGTCTTCTTTTGATAGCTGAGACATTAGATGCCACCGGCTGGGAGGAAATCAAGTTGATCAGCCCCTCCAATAGGCTGTTTGGGAATTCTGGTCCCCATTTGATGTATCCGTTACCACCACGGATTTATCAGCTTCAGGCACGGTTGATAGTTTGTCTATTATATCTTCTTGTTTGTTCTCCATTCTGTCCAGCTTTTCAGTCTACTTTTGTAATGGCTGAACACAAGCTCGCAGAGGGCTTAAATGTAACTCAAAGTCTTGAAGTTGATTAACCATTCACTTAT
>NW_011277334.1:0-539 GCF_000146605.3 Meleagris gallopavo
GAAAGGCAAAAGCCCAGCTTGAATTTAACCTGGCCACTGGGGTGAAAAGGAATAAGAAACTCTTTTATAAATACATTGACAGTAAGAGGAGGACAAAGGAGAATATCCACTCTTTGCTGGATGAGGCTGGGAATGTGACCACTGAGGATAAGCAAAAAAGGCGGAGGTTCTGAATGCCTTCTTTACATCTGTCTTTAAAAGTCAGACCAGTTATCCTCAGGATACTCCTCTCTCTGACCTGGTAATCTGGGCTGGGGAGCATGCTAACCCCACTGTGATTCTGGAAGAAACAGTCAGAGACCTACTACTCCAACTGGACTGCCACAAGTCTACGGGGCCAGATGAGATCCACCCGAGAGTGCTGAGGGAACTGGCGGAGGTGATAGCTGAGCTGCTTTCCATCATCTATCAGCGCTCCTTGTTGACTGGTGAGGTCCCAGAAGACTGGAGGCTTGCCAATGTGACTCCCATTTACAAGAAGGGTCGTAAGGAGGATCCGGGGAACTACAGGCCTGTTAGCCTGACCTCGGTGCCGAGGG
>NW_011277335.1:0-463 GCF_000146605.3 Meleagris gallopavo
ATGTCCCTGATGAAGGGGAAACCCAGATGCTTGTACAAACTGGGCGTAGAAGCCCTTGGGGAGCAGCCCTGCGGAGGACTCGGGGATCCTGGTGGACAAAGAGCTGGACATAAGCCAGTAGTGTGCACTTGCAGCCCAGAAGGCCAACTGTATCCTGGGCTGCATTCAAAGAGGAGCGACCAGCAGGGAGAGGGAGGTGATTGTCCCCCTCTACTCGGCTCTGGTGTGCGGCCCCATGTGCAGCACTGCGTCCAGGCCTGGGGCTCCAGCACGGGAATGATGTGGAGCTTTTGGAGCAGGTCCAGAGAAGGGCCACGAAGATGATCAGAGGGCTGGAGCACCTCTCTTAGAAAGAAATGTTGAGGGAACTGGGATTGTTTGTGTGGGAGAAGAGAAAGCTCTGGAGATAGCTCATGACAGCCTTCCAAGACTCGAAGGGAGCGCATAAGCAGGAGGGGGCAAC
>NW_011277336.1:0-455 GCF_000146605.3 Meleagris gallopavo
ATTCTGTCCTTCCTAAGAGGTGTGCTGTCACCTTTTTTCTCCTCACCAGGGACTTGACCTGACTGCCTCGACTTGTGAAATAGCATGGAGAGTGGCTCGGTGACTGCAGCGGTGAATTCCCTCGGAACTCTGGGACTCATCTCGTCAGGACCCAAAGACTCCTGGATGTTTGGGTCCTCAGGTGGTCCAGAACCTGATCTCCCATGGCAGTGTGGGATGGGAAGGGGTCTGTGGGACTGAGGAAGCAATGGCAGTCCCCACCTCACCAAACCAAGCAAAGATGAGGGCTGTGCATAATGAGCAGTTCTCAGACAAGATGGAAGCCAAAAATGGTGTTGGGTAGCTGAGCCTTCTCTGGTGGTAAGCAACGTGGTGCACAGAGTGCAGCCATGTGCTCCGAGCAAGGAGCACGAGGTTTGCAAGAGCCCGGATGCAGGGCAGTGCCTTCATGACTG
>NW_011277337.1:0-552 GCF_000146605.3 Meleagris gallopavo
CAAAGAGCTGGACATAAGCCAGTAGTGTGCACTTGCAGCCCAGAAGGCCAACTGTATCCTGGGCTGCATTCAAAGAGGAGCGACCAGCAGGGAGAGGGAGGTGATTGTCCCCCTCGACTCGGCTCTGGTGCGGCCCCATGTGCAGCACTGCGTCCAGGCCTGGGGCTCCAGCACAGGAATGATGTGGAGCTTTTGGAGCAGGTCCAGAGAAGGGCCACGAAGATGATCAGAGGGCTGGAGCACCTCTCTTAGAAAGAAATGTTGAGGGAACTGGGATTGTTTCTGTGGGAGAAGAGAAAGCTCTGGAGATAGCTCATGACAGCCTTCCAAGACTCAAAGGGAGCGCATAAGCAGGAGGGGGCAACGGCTGTTGAGGAGGGTGGATAGCGATAGGACAAGGGGAAATGGTTTTGAAGTGAGACAGGGGAGGTTTAGGTTGGTTATTAGGAGGCGAGCTTTTTCACGCACAGGGTGGTGACGCACTGGAATGTGTGCTTGAGAGTCACTTCCAGGATGATCTGCTCCATGATCCGTGACCAGCACAGAGGTGAG
>NW_011277338.1:0-516 GCF_000146605.3 Meleagris gallopavo
AGACACCCTCCAATCTGAGCTAGATACTCTCATCATCGAACGAGACAGGCTCCAAGCTGAACTGGAGGATGAGAGCATTGGAACTGACCGACCTGATCAACTACAGGAAGCACCACAATTGATGTCAGTTGCCTCTGTAAGAGGACGGAAAATGAAACGAATCTCGACTCAATTAGAAGAGAAGAAAGAAGAGGACAGAGGTCCAGAGGGGTGGCTCCAAGATCCACAAGAAGCACCCCTAAGTCCAGGGGAGGGGCCCTCAGTAAGACCACGGTCACCGACGCCAATGAGGGCAACAAGAAGTCCCGAAAGAGTAAGAGGTGAGCAAGATATCGTTACCATTGTTGATCGATCTCTGAAAATGAATGAAATTCGAAGTCTGAGAAAAGACTTTTCATGTCACCCAAATGAGCCTATTGCCACTTGGTTACTTCGATGTTGGGACAATGGGGCCAACAGTGTGTGGCTGGATAGTAGAGAAGCTCGCCAACTGGGTGGCATTGCTAGGGACTCAGC
>NW_011277341.1:0-492 GCF_000146605.3 Meleagris gallopavo
CTCTCCAGCCTGTCCAGGTCTCGCTGAATGGCAGCACAGCCTTCAGGTGTGTCAGCCAATCCTCCCAACTTCGTATCATCAGCAAACTTGCTGAGGGTGGCCACTATCCCCTCATCAAGGTCATTGATGAAGATGTTGAACAAGATCGGACCCAGCACAGAGCCCTGGGGGACACCACTGGTTACAGGTCTCCAGCCAGACTCTGCACCACCAACGACGACCCTCTGCGCTCTGCCAGTCAGCCAGTTCTCAACCCACCTCACTGTCCACTCGTCTATCCCACACTTCCTCAGCTTTGTTATAAGGATGTCGTGGGAGACAGTATCAAATGCCTTTCTAAAATCAAGGTAGACTACATCTACCGCTCTTCCCCCATCCACTCAGCATGTGACAGCATCATAGAAGGCCACCAGGTTGGTCGAGCACGACCTCCCCTTGGTGAACCCATGCTGACTACTCCTGATAACCTCCTTTCTCCCAGTTGTCTGGAGA
>NW_011277342.1:0-511 GCF_000146605.3 Meleagris gallopavo
CAGTCCCACACACCCCTTCCCATCCCACACTGCCATGGCAGATCAGGTTCTGGACCACCTGAGGACCCAAACAGCCACGAGTCTTTGGGTCCTGACGAGATGAGTCCCAGAGTTCCGAGGGAATTCACCGCTGCAGTCACCGAGCCACTCTCCATGGTATTTCAGAAGTCGAGGCAGTCAGGTCAAGTCCCTGCTGAGGAGAAAAAAGGTGACAGCACACCTCTTAGGAAGGATAGAAAGTGTGACGCGGGGAACTACCAGCATGTCAGTCTCACCTCTGTGCTGGTCACAGATCATGGAGCAGATCATCCTGGAAGTGACTCTCAAGCACACATTCCAGTGCGTCACCACCCTGTGCGTGAAAAGCTGCCTCCTAATAACCAACCTAAACCTCCCCGTCTCACTTGAAACCATTCCCCTTGTCCTATCGCTATCCACCGTCCTAAACAGCCGTTGCCCCCTCCTGCTTATGCGCTCCCTTCGAGTCTTGGAAGGCTGTCATGAGCTATCT
>NW_011277345.1:0-464 GCF_000146605.3 Meleagris gallopavo
ACTCTGGATGCACTCGCACAGCTCCATGTCTCCCTGCACTGAGGACTCCGCATCTGTACGCAGCACTGCAGCTGAGGCCTCACCAGCGCAGAGCAGAGGGATGGGGATCTCCTCCCTTCGCCCGCTGACTGCGCATCTTTGGATGCAGCCCAGGATACGGTTGGCTTTCTGGGCTGGAAGGGCCCACTGCTGGCTTGTGTCCAGCTCCCACCCACCAGTACTCCCAGGCCTTATGGAGCAGGACTACGCTCAGTCCTTTCATCCCCTAGCATGTTTTGGTGGTGGCTGTTCCCTCATCCCAGCTACTGACCCTGCGCTTGGATTTGTGCCCACTGCTCAGCCTGTTGAGGTCTCTGTGGATGGCATCCCGTCCCTCTGCTGTGTCACTGCACCCCACAGCTTGGTGTCCTTAGGGTGCACTCAACCCCACTGTTGATGTCCCTGATGAAGGGAAGCCAGATTCT
>NW_011277347.1:0-463 GCF_000146605.3 Meleagris gallopavo
CACCCTCCTAAACAGCCGTTGCCCCCTCCTGCTTATGCGCTCCCTTCGAGTCTTGGAAGGCTGTCATGAGCTATCTCCAGAGCTTTCTCTTCTCCCACACAAACAATCCCAGTTCCGTCAACATTTCTTTCTAAGAGAGGTGCTCCAGCCCTCTGATCATCTTCGTGGCCCTTCTCTGGACCTGCTCCAAAAGCTCCACATCATTCCTGTGCTGGAGCCCCAGGCCTGGACGCAGTGCTGCACATGGGGCCGCACCAGAGCCGAGTCGAGGGGGACAATCACCTCCCTCTCCCTGCTGGTCGCTCCTCTTTGAATGCAGCCCAGGATACAGTTGGCCTTCTGGGCTGCAAGTGCACACTACTGGCTTATGTCCAGCTCTTTGTCCACCAGGATCCCCGAGTCCTCCGCAGGGCTGCTCCAAGGGCTTCTACGCCCACTTTGTACAAGCATCTGGGTTTCCCCT
>NW_011277348.1:0-466 GCF_000146605.3 Meleagris gallopavo
GCACAGCACCTGACGTGGAGGTGCACACGGAGCACAGGGCTGTCACTGAACTCCTCCGCACTGAACAGAGCATTTATGAAGACCAACACGTGGATGTGAGCGCAGTGAGGCTTCAGCAGTGGCAACAGCGATGCAAAAGACAAACCACCCAAACAGCCAGATTGTTTTTTCTTTTAAACAAGCACAGCATGCAGGCACTCGTTCAACACTGGAAAAAAAGCATAGCTAATGGTGGTAACCGTGTTGAAAAACAGAGTTTTGTAGCTGAGAATTCACTCTATGTATCTGTTGTCATTTCTATGGAAATAAATAGGAGGCATTCCTTTCAGAGCAATCTACGTACATCATCAATGAGCCATCATCCTAGTAATGCAGTAATACTAATAATAGGAACAGAAAAAAACAGATTCTCAGAATACCTTTGTGGGATGGAACAACAAACCAACGCTGCAGTCAGCTGCAGTTA
>NW_011277349.1:0-564 GCF_000146605.3 Meleagris gallopavo
GTGGAAAGCGGAGGTGTGTGGCGTGCTGTCGGTGTGCTGGCTGTGCCACGTCGCTGTGGGGTAGAGCTGGTGCTGCAGTGAGCCCTCGTAGGGTGTTGGGTAGTGCCTGGGGTTGGAGGGCTGCGCAAGCTGGCTATCCCAGGGCTGGGGAGAGCAGGGATAGTGAAGGGGATAATGGAGAGAGATGGCTTTGGCGGGGCTGCCTGACTTTTTAGGTGCTCCAGAGGGTTGCTGAAGTTCATCAGGAGATGCGGCATCTCTCCCTTGTAAACGTTTGGGGCTGAGGCACTGGGGTGAGCGGGATGGCATAGCTGGGTCTGGGAATGATGGCTTTGGGTTTGGCCAATTCTTGGTGGCCCCTGGGTGAGCCAGTGCCCTTGTCCCTGCCTTCAGTTTCATGGACAAAGGGGAAACAGCCTGCGGGCCCAAGGCTGCCTCGTCCTGGTTCCACGTGGCTGTGGTGGTGTGGGGCTCTGTGTCAGTGGCCGAGCTGCCAGGGCACCAGCAGCTTGCGGCAGCAATGTTGGCTGGCTGCGGGCTCTCTCTGCTCCACGCTTTGGTTCA
>NW_011277350.1:0-439 GCF_000146605.3 Meleagris gallopavo
ATTGCCTGGGCTCCTCCAGTCAGTGGTGTGAGATCTGTCCAGCAGGTAATGAACATCATGCACCTCATGTTGGTGCGCTGCTTGTATGCAGGTAGGTTTGCGATGTGATCCGACTCCCCCATGCTGACCATCCACAGCTAGATCAAGTTGCTCAGAGTCTGAGCCAGGCTCACCTTGAAAGGGCCAGCACATCCACCATGTCTCTGGCAACCTGTGCCACTGCCTCAGCACCCTCACTGTACAAGACATTTTCCTTAGATTTCACCTCCATTTTCCCTTGTTCTTTCCTTTAGGTATTGAAAGGCTGTTACCAGGTTCCCTTGGAGCCTTCACTTCGTCCAGGAGGCTGAACAGCCCAGCTCTCCTTGCTTACAGGAGGAGGGGTTCCGTATCCTTGGGTTCGTGTTGTGGCTGTACTCTGATGCACTCGCACAGCTCC
>NW_011277351.1:0-371 GCF_000146605.3 Meleagris gallopavo
TACAAATAAGTAGGCACACCATAAGCAAACAAACAAACAAACAAAGAAACATACGAAAATTAGAAGATAAAAATAGAAATCAAAAATAAATAGACGAACAAGTACACACATAAACAACAACAACAACAAAAAAATCCAATCAATCAATCAATCAATCAACAAATCGCGAAACCGGGGACGGGACGGGACGGGGCGGGGCGGGGCGGGGACGGGGACGGAACACCTAAAGATCGATAAAACGAAAATTAAAAAGGGGAAAAAATCGATAAGAAATAAAACACGAGGAATGAATGAATGAATGAATGAATGAATGAATGAATGAATGAATGAATGAATGAATGAATGAATAGAATAAATAAATGAGCGAGCGA
>NW_011277352.1:0-495 GCF_000146605.3 Meleagris gallopavo
GATCATGGAGCAGATCATCCTGGAAGTGACTCTCAAGCACACATTCCAGTGCGTCACCACCCTGTGCGTGAAAAGCTGCCTCCTAATAACCAACCTAAACCTCCCCTGTCTCACTTCAAAACCATTTCCCCTTGTCCTATCGCTATCCACCCTCCTAAACAGCCGTTGCCCCCTCCTGCTTATGCGCTCCCTTCGAGTCTTGGAAGGCTGTCATGAGCTATCTCCAGAGCTTTCTCTTCTCCCACAGAAACAATCCCAGTTCCCTCAACATTTCTTTCTAAGAGAGGTGCTCCAGCCCTCTGATCATCTTCGTGGCCCTTCTCTGGACCTGCTCCAAAAGCTCCACATCATTCCTGTGCTGGAGCCCCAGGCCTGGACGCAGTGCTGCACATGGGGCCGCACCAGAGCCGAGTCGAGGGGGACAATCACCTCCCTCTCCCTGCTGGTCGCTCCTCTTGATGCAGCCCACGATACAGTTGGCCTTCTGGGCTGCAA
>NW_011277353.1:0-345 GCF_000146605.3 Meleagris gallopavo
TTACTCAATTAGAATGTTGACTGATACAAACTATTTTCTAAACTTCTATAATTCAGACATGACAGAATTGTCTTTAGAAGAAAACAAGAATCATTGCTTCTTCAATTCAGTTGGAAATGTACAAAAAAGAAAAACAGCAAAATATATTGAATAAGGATCTGAAATTCTCCCAGTTAAATTTGTTGTAATGCTGTAACTTCACAGAAGAGTATTACTGAAAGGGGTTACTGTAAATACCAGGAAATAACCCCACATATTGACTCAGCTTATCATCACAGACTTATATTTGCATGTTAGTAGAATTGTACAGTCATGAATATTTCTCTTAAAAAAAAAAAAAGGAAA
>NW_011277354.1:0-357 GCF_000146605.3 Meleagris gallopavo
AGGTCTACCCGGCTCCGAGCGGCGGGACCGTTCCCCGGGGGTGGAGCTAGGGGTCGCTGCCGCGGCGGCTCGGGCGCGGCGGAGAGGTCTACCTACCCGGCTCCGAGCGGCTCGCTCGCTCGGCGGAGGCGGCTAGGGGTCGCTGCCGGGCGGCTTGCGACCTGCGTCCAGGTCTACCCAGTTTCGGCGAGTCTTGGCGTCTATGGAGGGTTGGGGGGGGCGCTGCAGCTCCGGAGCTGCCAGAGGCGTCGCTGTAATTTCTGCCTCCAGTTACGTCGAGGTAAACTTCAGTTGCCTTCGGTGCCTTTTGCCGGTAGTCGGCGCCTCTGGCCCTGGAGCGTTGTTTTCGGATGCCTT
>NW_011277355.1:0-542 GCF_000146605.3 Meleagris gallopavo
TGGTGTCTGCAGACCAGAGACGCTTCCTGAGGACTTGCGGCGTATTGCGGGTGGTGGTCTGGGTACAAACTCCATGTGAAGCCTGTACGAGAGGAGAAGACAGCGACCGGTGAGACGCAGCACTCCAGCAATCCTTGTTGCTCTCTCTGATTGTCTGCTGCCGGGCACATTTTCATGCTGCATTGAGCGCGCTGCTTTCTAAAGTCTTGAGCAGGGTCAGTCGGGATAGGTGAGGGGGAAATAGTTTCAAAGGGCAGGAGGGAAGATTTGGATTGGATATAAGGAAGAAGTTTTTGACAGAAGGGTGGCGAGGCACCGGAACATCTTGCCCAGAGAGGCGGTGGGTGCCCGGACGGGCATTCAAGGTCGGGCTGGACCAGGCTCAGAGCAACCTCACCTGGGGGTAGGTGTCCCTGTTCCCTGCAGGGGAATGGGACTGGGTGCCCCGTTCGGGGATTTCCCGTTCCAGCTCAAATCATTCTATGATTCTATGACATATGCTCACGGGCAGGACAGTCATGGACACAAGGAACAAGCGCTCC
>NW_011277356.1:0-498 GCF_000146605.3 Meleagris gallopavo
GATTCCTCCTTTCTATTCTATTTTTTTATTTCAAGCAAAATTTTATAAACAAAACCAACCCTATTTACTGGTATAGAATCATAGACTTTTCAACTGTAGATGGATAAGGCTGTGTGAGGTTTTGCAACTTAAAGGGATGATGTTAAACTAAGCAAATATTTATGTAGACAAACTGAATATAATGGAGTTTGTAATAGCAGCACATGACCATTAACAACACAGAAACCATTCTGAAGACAATAGCTATGAGACTAAAATGTAGAAACATCATTTATAATGTTAAATAACAAAATTATATGTAAAATGCAAATAGTGTGTATGAAATCAAGGCAGTTTTTTGCAGATAGGTTTTTGGCCTATAATGTTGTTAGTTACCAAGACCTGAAGAAACAGATGTGACCCTTACAACTCCTAATGGATCTTTAGACTACATCAGATCATTTAAAGAGTCCTTTCGTTCTGTTCTTCAGATGGTGACGACTGAGGATTCAAGCATCA
>NW_011277359.1:0-514 GCF_000146605.3 Meleagris gallopavo
AGAAGGGGTTAATTTCATTTCTTTCCACAGGTGCTCTATAGTATTTTATGCTACCTGTCACCAGGAATATTTTATTAGTTCTGCACAGAGGGACTCATGACTAGTGCTACTGCCCAACTTCAGCTGAAGTTCCTGCTCAAATTCCAGATCACAGAGACGAGGTTGGAGAGAGGACAAAGTGAGAGGGAGGCTTGCAGAACGGTTTCTCCCATTTTAAGGACAGAGTGGAGTGAGTTCTGGTATATCAGGATGACTGACAAGTGCACAGTCCTCTTCTTTTATATTTTGAGAAAAATGCTCAAGGCAAAGATTGGAGAAATGTTGCCAGTGCTTTTGACTTCTAAGATAGGAAGAGCAGTGTTTGTGGGGTGGAATTTCTTTCACTGACTCAGTGCTTCAAGAATAAGATAGAAGTCTGATATTCTAGTATGTGGAATGATTACTCAGCAGCAAGAAACTCCCTCACCTAATTTAAAATTTGTTTGAAATAAGGGAAAGCAAAGGCACCCATTCT
>NW_011277360.1:0-439 GCF_000146605.3 Meleagris gallopavo
GTCGGGTCTGAGTTGAATCGTAAAGAAGTTAAAAAAAAGACAGGTTTTGAGATAAATGGAACGTGTCATATCTGCATGACTGCTGTGTATTTCAGCCCACCACAATGCAGTTGTTCTTATTTCTCTATGATGCGTGATCAGAATGGCCTATTAGTGATTAGAGTATTATTGCTGTAAATGAACTATGTAGGAAAGGAAAGTAAATTTGGAGCAAGAAGAGCAAGAAAAGCAACATAATGGGATAGGAATAAAGAGAACTGTTCTAAGGAATAAATTTCAATTCCAGGAGAAAATGTCTTAAACTTTTTCCAAGTCTACATTAAAAACCCAAAATTTTAGCACTATGTTGTGAATTAAAAGTTCAAAATAAACAAAACTGCATCAATGCAAAGGTTATGGATTCACCACTGCACTTGCTATTCAAAATGTAATACATTTC
>NW_011277362.1:0-481 GCF_000146605.3 Meleagris gallopavo
AGCCTCACTGCGCTCACATCCACGTGTTGGTCTTCATAAATGCTCTGTTCAGTGCGGAGGAGTTCAGTGACAGCCCTGTGCTCCGTGTGCACCTCCACGTCAGGTGCTGTGCTGTCATCCTGGCCCTCTGCTGCCATCTGTCGCCTGGCTACAAAATGAACTGAGCGCTGGCAGGAAGGTTCAACCTCTGCTGTGTCCACCTGTGACGCTGTGGCCAGCATTATAAAATAGGAGGCATTCCTTTTGGATCAGCCCTTGCATAGTTATGAAAAATTAAGGTTTGTAATGGCTGGCTGAGTAAATTGGTGGCTGCTAGAGAGGGGCACAACTCTAAAATAACAGCAGTTAGACACTGGTAGCTTTCAAGGCCAATTTAAATAACGTGGCTGCATTGGGTTATTTACTTATTTAATGTTATCTTTCATTGTCGTATTTCCTGAAAAGTCTTCAGGTCTGGCATTCTAGGCTTGATTTGAATCTG
>NW_011277364.1:0-598 GCF_000146605.3 Meleagris gallopavo
GGCTCACATTCTCCCTAGTTTTCATTTTGCTGTTAACATACTTGAAGAAGCCTTTTTTATTATCTTTTATCACTTTAGCCAGATTCAATTCCAGGCGGGCTTTAGCCTTCCTTGTTGCATCCCTGCAGGCCCTGACTACATTCCTATATTCTTCCCAAGTTGGTCAGACCCTTTTTCCACATTTCATGGACCTTCTTCTTTCCTTTGAGCTTGCGCATGAGCTCCTTGCTCATCCACACAGGTCTCCTGCCACCTTTTCCCGATTTCTTGCTCACAGGGACACACTGATCCTGAGCTTGGAAGAAGAGCAGTTTAAATGCTGACCAGCTCTCAGAGGCCCCCTTACCTTCTAACACCCGAGCCCATGGGACAGCTCCAAGTAGGTCCCGGAAGAGATCGAAGTTGGCTCTCCTAAAGTCCCCGGTAGCAATCCTACTTATTGCTTTGCTTCTTCCACTCAGGATCTTGAACTCCACCATCTCATGATCACTACAACCTAAACTGCCCCCAACTTTACTTCCTTAACAAGTCCATCCCTGTTCGGTGAGAATAAGGTCCAGTACACCCTCCCACGTCGGTTCCTCCACCACCTGCATCA
>NW_011277365.1:0-493 GCF_000146605.3 Meleagris gallopavo
GCACTTGGGAGCACCGCAGCTCTGCTGCCACCTGTTGGACACAATACAGTCATGAAGGCACTGCCCTGCATCCGGGCCTCTTGCACAAACCTGTGCTCCTTGCTCGGAGCACATGGCTGCACTCTGTGCACCATGTTGCTTACCACCAGAGAAGGCTCAGCTACCCAACACCATTTTTGCTTCCATCTTGTCTGAGAACTGCTCATTATGCACAGCCCTCATCTTTGCTTTGCTTTGGTGAGGTGGGGACTGCCATTGCTTCCTCAGTCCCACACACCCCTTCCCATCCCACACTGCCATGGCAGATCAGGTTCTGGACCACCTGAGGACCCCAAACAGGCCCAGGAGTCTTTGGGTCCTGACGAGATGAGTCCCAGAGTTCCGAGGGAATTCACCGCTGCAGTCACCGAGCCACTCTCCATGGTATTTCAGAAGTCGAGGCAGTCAGGTCAAGTCCTGCTGAGGAGAAAAAGGTGACAGCACACCTCTCAGG
>NW_011277368.1:0-446 GCF_000146605.3 Meleagris gallopavo
TTTGGTTTGGTGAGGTGGGGACTGCCATTGCTTCCTCAGTCCCACAGACCCCTTCCCATCCCACACTGCCATGGGAGATCAGGTTCTGGACCACCTGAGGACCCAAACATCCACGAGTCTTTGGGTCCTGACGAGATGAGTCCCAGAGTTCCGAGGGAATTCACCGCTGCAGTCACCGAGCCACTCTCCATGCTATTTCACAAGTCGAGGCAGTCAGGTCAAGTCCCTGGTGAGGAGAAAAAAGGTGACAGCACACCTCTTAGGAAGGATAGCAAGTGTGACGCGGGGAACTACCAGCATGTCAGTCTCACCTCTGTGCTGGTCACGGATCATGGAGCAGATCATCCTGGAAGTGACTCTCAAGCACACATTCCAGTGCGTCAGCACCCTGTGCGTGAAAAGCTGCCTCCTAAGAACCAACCTAACCTCCCTGTCTCACTTGAAAA
>NW_011277369.1:0-471 GCF_000146605.3 Meleagris gallopavo
GCAAAAGCCTTTTGGAGGCCCTGCAGGGTTTCCCGGGCGGTGGTTTGGGTGCAAACTCCCGCTGAAACCTGTACAAAAGGAGAAGACGCGGTGTGAGCCAGGGCTCCAGCTGCCCTTTCTGCTGGCTGGGATCAGCTGCTCACAGGCAGATTCTCGCATCGCCTCGAGGCCGTTCTTCCCAGGATCGACTGCGCCCCAATACCAAGGACTGTCCTGGGAAACGGGTCACCCAGGCCACGGTGGGATGAAAATGTCCCCTAAATTCCTTCGTCTCTCCCACCACATCTGCCTCGCAGAAATGTCCGCAGGCCAGGGAGCATTTCCTGGAGGTGACTGGCTGAAATGTCCGCCTCTTGAGAGAAGGTCGAGCCTTCCCTCAGTTCCCTACGCAACGTGACCTGCGAGCTGAGGTGCCGGCGAGCACCAGGGGAGCCCCGGCACGCTGGCTCTAAGAAGCGTGGAGTGTGGAGC
>NW_011277370.1:0-492 GCF_000146605.3 Meleagris gallopavo
CAATGGGATCAGGGAGGGGTGGAGCCTGGCTCTGCCCCACTCCACAGCCAAACTGCCCCCAGCTGTGCTCGCAGGGCTGCACCCCGCCCCAGGTGCGGGTTCCACAAAAACAGGAGGGCAAGGGAATGCCCAGGCAAAGGCAAGGGCCAAGAGAACATGGAAGGAAATGCCAAGGATGACGGCCCAGACAATACGGCAGGGAACGCCAAAACTGAATGCCGACATGAATGTGGCAACACAAAGCCAAGGGGTCATTAGGCCAAGAGAATGGGGCAAGGAACACAAAAATAGGAGGACAAGAGAATGTAATAGTGAAAACAGTGCAAGACCAGAGACAAGCAAGACACAGAACAAAGAGGATAGGCAGCCTTCTGGGCACCATGAAGCGCAATTCAGAGCTCTGGGGGAACCCTATTGTGCCGGGCTCTGGATGGGTAAACGCTGGCGGGTGTGCATCGCCCTTACCTGCTGGGCAGACAATGACCAGTCAGC
>NW_011277371.1:0-487 GCF_000146605.3 Meleagris gallopavo
CTGTGCATTGATGGAAGCACACCGCCCATCATCGCTACTTGCTCTGACTCTTCTGGGTTGACAAGGGCTCGATTCACCTATAGAAGGATAAACAAGGGTTGGTGTCAAACTTTCACAAGCTGAATTATGAAAGTGGTTCTTGATCAGGGGTGAACTGAAGCTGTTAGGTATGGGCTGGAATGCTAGAAGCAGATAAAAGCCCAATGTCAGCATGAATTCTATGTTGCTGAAAAGCAGGGTTTTGGAAGCTGGATTCGCACCCTTACCTGCCAGGACTACGACTTCTGTCTCCGAGGGCTCCCTGGCATTGTGCTGCAGTTGGCGTTTGGCCCCAGAGGATGGTTTTTCCCAGCCCAAAGCAGGAACACCAACTTCCAGCTGGTGATTCCTTCATCTTGCTGCGTGGGCTTTGTCTGGAGAGAGAAAACACGGAATGGTGTGAGTCGTGCGCGTCAAGCAAGATGCAGAGCATGTGAGCAACGGCTCC
>NW_011277372.1:0-384 GCF_000146605.3 Meleagris gallopavo
AATAAAAGACAAAGCTATGATTGAAGTTATTCATAACACTATTTTTACATTTTGAAAAAAAAAACCAACAGCATTACACAAGTGCTGATATAATTGCATTATGAGAGCTACAAATAGAACTGCACAATGATAGCAAAAACAAACAAGTGCTATTTGATACTAAAATGCATATTCTTCCTTCACATTCAACGCCCCACCACAACAGACCCAAACATGTCTACATCAGTTCTCTGTCATGTTCACTTGTCAGCACTTTAGCATACTGCACCATAACACCAAGAGACACCAGTGCTGGCAACAAATTAAGCTAAGAAGTAGCTGCTCCACCTCTAGCAGCAGCTCACTCAAGTATACTTAAAGCTATTCTGAGCTCTTGATTTTATT
>NW_011277373.1:0-453 GCF_000146605.3 Meleagris gallopavo
TAAACGCTGGCGGGTGTGCATCGCCCTTACCTGCTGGGCAGACAATGACCAGTCAGCAAAGTGAGGTTCCGGGGCATGCCGGGAAATGCACATTCCACTTCCTTGCTGTTTCCACAGAGACCAACACATCTCTCCGGGCACTTGTTACGGCACTTGGGAGCACCGCAGCTCTGCTGCCACCTGTTGGACACAATACAGTCATGAAGGCACTGCCCTGCATCCGGGCCTCTTGCACAAACCTGTGCTCCTTGCTCGGAGCACATGGCTGCACTCTGTGCACCATGTTGCTTACCACCAGAGAAGGCTCAGGTACCCAACACCATTTTGGCTTCCATCTTGTCTGAGAACTGCTCATTATGCACAGCCCTCATCTTTCGTTTGGTGAGGTGGGAACTGCCATTGCTTCCTCAGTCCCACACGACCCCTTCCACTCCCACACTGCCATGGGAGATC
>NW_011277374.1:0-477 GCF_000146605.3 Meleagris gallopavo
CAGGTAGGTTTGCGATGTGATCCGACTCCCGCATGCTGACCATCCACAGCTAGATCAAGTTGCTCAGAGTCTGAGCCAGGCTCACCTTGAAAGGGCCAGCACATCCACCATGTCTCTGGCAACCTGTGCCACTGCCTCAGCACCCTCACTGTACAAGACATTTTCCTTAGATTTCACCTCCATTTTCCCTTGTTCTTTCCTTTAGGTATTGAAAGGCTGTTACCAGGTTCCCTTGGAGCCTTTCACTTCTCCAGGCTGAACAGCCCAGCTCTCCTTGCTTACAGGAGAGGGGTTCCATCCTTGGGTTCGTGTTTGTGGCTGTACTCTGGATGCACTCGCACAGCTCCATGTCTCCCTGCACTGAGGACTCCACATCTGGACGCAGCACTGCAGGTGAGGCCTCACCAGCGCAGAGCAGAGGGATGGGGATCTCCTCCCTTCCGCCCGCTGACTGCGCATCTTTGGATGCAGCCCAGG
>NW_011277375.1:0-480 GCF_000146605.3 Meleagris gallopavo
CCCCTCGGAGCCCAGAGGGGCAGGCAGGAGCGGGCCGCCTCCTTCGCTCAGCCGCGAGCTGCTGTCCGTCCGCCACGTGGCTTGCAGCTCCCGAGCCAGAAGGGCCGGCAGCAATTTCTCCTGCTCACGGCAGTCCTGCCGGTCTCGTGCTGCACGCCCCTCGCCCGCAGCGGAGCTAAGCCCGCATCCCGCGGCCGGGCTCTGCAGCCTGAGGTGTGCTGGAGCTCTCCCTCACCTCTGTGAGCCTTGGAGGACGAGCGCGACGAGGCTGAGCTAGTCTGCTGCTGGGCTGCTCTCGGGCACGGGGCACGGCGAGCGGCTGCGGGCAGCGCAGCTCACGAATGAGGCGCCTGGAGCCAGCGGCCAGCTGTCCTTGGGAGGCCCGGCGTCGTCACGGCAGTGCATTGTGACAGCACGGGGCTCCGGGTGATGGTCATCTGCGCTGTGACATCTGCTGGCTGGCCCGGAGCCACGCCCTCC
>NW_011277376.1:0-438 GCF_000146605.3 Meleagris gallopavo
CCCTCTCCTGTAAGCAAGGAGAGCTGGGCTGTTCAGCCTCCTGGAGAAGTGAAGGCTCCAAGGGAACCTGGTAACAGCCTTTCAATACCTAAAGGAAAGAACAAGGGAAAATGGAGGTGAAATCTAAGGAAAATGTCTTGTACAGTGAGGGTGCTGAGGCAGTGGCACAGGTTGCCAGAGACATGGTGGATGTGCTGGCCCTTTCAAGGTGAGCCTGGCTCAGACTCTGAGCAACTTGATCTAGCTGTGGATGGTCAGCATGGGGGATCGGATCACATCGCAAACCTCCTGCATACAAGCAGCGCACCAACATGGGGGTGCATGATGTTCATTACCTGCTGGACACATCTCACACCACTGACTGGAGGAGCCCAGGCAATACTTCAACTCCATCAGGCTGCAAAATGAAATCAAGAAGAGACGCAAGAACATAATTAC
>NW_011277377.1:0-463 GCF_000146605.3 Meleagris gallopavo
AGAGTGGCTCAGTGACTGCAGCGGTGAATTGTCTTGGAATTGTGGGATTCATCTCGTCAGGACCCAAATGTTCGGGTCCTCAGGTGGTCTAGAACCTGATCTCCCATCATAGAGTGGGATGGGCAGGGGTCTGTGGGACTGGCATCGCTTCCTCAATCCCCACCTACCAAACCAAAGGTGAGGGCAGTGTATAGTGAGCAGTTAGCAAAGAAGATGAAAGCAAAAATGTTGTTGGGTACTTGAGCCTTCTCTGGTGGTAAGCAGCATCGTGCACAGAGTGCAGCCACGTTGCTTTGAGATAGGAGCGCAGCTTTGTGTAAGAGGTACATATGCAGGGCAGTGCCTTCATTACTGCGTTGTGTCCAACAGGTGGCAGCAGAGCTGCGGTGCTCCCGAGTGCTGTAACAACTGCATGGAGATGTGAGGATTTCCATGGGAACAGCAAGGAACTGGAATCTGCATT
>NW_011277378.1:0-402 GCF_000146605.3 Meleagris gallopavo
GAGCAGTGGGCACAAATCCAAGTGCAGGGTCAGTAGCTGGGATGAGGGAACACCCACCACCAAAACATGCTAGGGGATGAAAGGACTGAGCGTAGTCCTGCTCCATAAGGCCTGGGAGTACTGGTGGGTGGGAGCTGGACACAAGCCAGCAGTGGGCCCTTCCAGCCCAGAAAGCCAACCGTATCCTGGGCTGCATCCAAAGATGCGCAGTCAGCGGGCGAAGGGAGGAGATCCCCATCCCTCTGCTCTGCGCTGGTCAGGCCTCACCTGCAGTGCTGCGTCCAGATGTGGAGTCCTCAGTGCAGGGTGACATGGAGCTGTGCGAGTGCATCCAGAGTACAGCCACAAACACCGAACCCAAGGATCGGAACCCCTCTCCTGTAAGCAAGGAGAGCGTGGCTG
>NW_011277379.1:0-418 GCF_000146605.3 Meleagris gallopavo
GGAAGGGAAAAAAATCTCTGTACATATATACATTAGCCTCCAAGTTGCCAGGCATCAGTTTTCGATGGAGAAAAGCCACATTTGACATCTGCTTCTATAGCAGAGTCCATCCGACCTTTAAAAATTATTTTGTTGAGGTTAAAGACATTCCACTGCTTTGTCTTTATGAAGCATTTCATGATATGCATCGAATTTGGCAGCCAGCAGAAGAGAAGGCTCCGGGGAGACCTCCTGAGGGCAGCCTTCACTATCCCAAGGGGGCTGCAAAAGCAAGGGACAGAGTCTTTAGATGGGACATAAGGAAGAAGTCTGTTACAATAAGCGTGGCACTGGAACAGGGACACTGAGGGACCCTGGGGCTCTCTGGAGCCCTGAGCACTGGGCGTCAGGGCCTGGGGATGGGAGGGGATGGAGGGCA
>NW_011277381.1:0-492 GCF_000146605.3 Meleagris gallopavo
TGCACTGAGGACTCCACATCTGGACGCAGCACTGCAGGTGAGGCCTGACCAGCGCAGAGCAGAGGGATGGGGATCTCCTCCCTTCGCCCGCTGACTGCGCATCTTTGGATGCAGCCCAGGATACGGTTGGCTTTCTGGGCTGGAAGGGCCCACTGCTGGCTTGTGTCCAGCTCCCACCCACCAGTACTCCCAGGCCTTATGGAGCAGGACTACGCTCAGTCCTTTCATCCCCTAGCATGTTTTGGTGGTGGGTGTTCCCTCATCCCAGCTACTACCCTGCACTTGGATTTGTGGCCACTGCTCAGCCTGTTGAGGTCTCTGTGGATGGCATCCCGTCCTCTGCTGTGTCACTGCAGCCCACAGCTTGGTGTCCTTAGGGTGCACTCAACCCCACTGTTGATGTCCCTGATGAAGGGAACCCAGATGCTTGTACCAACTGGCGTAGAAGCCCTTGGAGCAGCCCTGCGGAGGACTCGGGGATCCGTGGTGGAC
>NW_011277382.1:0-640 GCF_000146605.3 Meleagris gallopavo
CATTTTGCAGCCTGATGGAGTTGAAGGATTGCCTGGGCTCCTCCAGTCAGTGGTGTGAGATGTGTCCAGCAGGTAATGAACATCATGCACCCCATGTTGGTGCGCTGCTTGTATGCAGGTAGGTTTGCGATGTGATCCGACTCCCCCATGCTGACCATCCACAGCTAGATCAAGTTGCTCAGAGTCTGAGCCAGGCTCACCTTGAAAGGGCCAGCACATCCACCATGTCTCTGGCAACCTGTGCCACTGCCTCAGCACCCTCACTGTACAAGACATTTTCCTTAGATTTCACCTCCATTTTCCCTTGTTCTTTCCTTTAGGTATTGAAAGGCTGTTACCAGGTTCCCTTGGAGCCTTCACTTCTCCAGGCTGAACAGCCCAGCTCTCCTTGCTTACAGGACAGGGGTTCCATCCTTGGTTCGTGTTTGTGGCTGTACTCTGGATGCACTCGCACAGCTCCATGTCTCCCTGCACTGAGGACTCCGCATCTGGACGCAGCACTGCAGCTGAGGCCTCACCAGCGCAGAGCAGAGGGATGGGGGATCTCCTCCCTTCGCCCGCTGACTGCGCATCTTGGATGCAGCCCAGGATACGGTTGGCTTTCTGGGCTGGAAGGGCCACTGCTGGCTTGTGTCCAGCT
>NW_011277384.1:0-410 GCF_000146605.3 Meleagris gallopavo
ACCTGCTGGGCAGACAATGACCAGTCAGCAAAGTGAGGCTCCGGGGCATGCCGGGAAATGCACATTCCACTTCCTTGCTGTTTCCACAGAGACCAACACATCTCTCCGTGCACTTGTTACGGCACTTGGGAGCACCGCAGCTCTGCTGCCACCTGTTGGACACAATACAGTCATGAAGGCACTGCCCTGCATCCGGGCCTCTTGCACAAACCTGTGCTCCTTGCTCGGAGCACATGGCTGCACTCTGTGCACCATGTTGCTTACCACCAGAGAAGACTCAGGTACCCAACACCATTTTGGCTTCCATCTTGTCTGAGAACTGCTCATGATGCACAGCCCTCATCTTTGCTTCGGTTGGTGAGGTAGGACTGCCATTGCTTCCTCAGTCCCACACACCCTTCCATCCCACA
>NW_011277386.1:0-373 GCF_000146605.3 Meleagris gallopavo
CACATCTCTCCGGGCAGTTGTTACGGCACTTGGGAGCACCGCAGCTCTGCTGCCACCTGTTGGACACAATACAGTCATGAAGGCACTGCCCTGCATCCGGGCCTCTTGCACAAACCTGTGCTCCTTGCTCGGAGCACATGGCTGCACTCTGTGCACCATGTTGCTTACCACCAGAGAAGGCTCAGGTACCCAACAACATTTTGGCTTCCATCTTGTCTGAGAACTGCTCATTATGCACAGCCCTCATCTTTGCTTTGGTGAGGTGGGGACTGCCATTGCTTCCTCATGGAATGGGAGATCAGGTTCTGGACCACCTGAGGACCCAACATCCAGGAGTCTTTGGGTCCTGACGAGATGAGTCCCAGAGTTCCGA
>NW_011277387.1:0-386 GCF_000146605.3 Meleagris gallopavo
TTCTTAGCTTTTGGAACGAATCTCTCTCTCTGCTCTTAGAGAGCTTCGTTAGGGAGCATTATCAGTAGTTTAGGTTTCTGTGCTGGAAAACTTGACCTTGAAAGACTAGGCGTGCTGCCAGTGTTCTGGGATATTTGTAAACTTTGAGCACTGCTCAGTCTGGGTAGTGCCTTTTTTCTTTTTTTTTTTCCCTTTTCCTCCTTCTTCTTGTCAGTTTCAATTCATTAACCCCTGTTTTAATAGACACCAGCAATGAACCCACTTTTCATTGTGGGGGTGTTGAGTAAAGGCTTACAAACCGTCATGTTACTCTCAACCTATTGGCAAATTGTCAAGGCCATAATTACTTGTTGTGGAATTATGTTCATATATAACTACTTAAGGGC
>NW_011277388.1:0-466 GCF_000146605.3 Meleagris gallopavo
AAGCTGTGGGGTGCAGTGACACAGCAGAGGGACGGGATGCCATCCACAGAGACCTCAACAGGCTGAGCAGTGGGCACAAATCCAAGTGCAGGGTCAGTAGCTGGGATGAGGGAACAGCCACCACCAAAACATGCTAGGGGATGAAAGGACTGAGCGTAGTCCTGCTCCATAAGGCCTGGGAGTACTGGTGGGTGGGAGCTGGACACAAGCCAGCAATGGCCTTCCAGCCCAGAAAGCCAACCGTATCCTGGGCTGCATCCAAAGATGCGCAGTCAGCGGGCGAAGGGAGGAGATCCCCATCCCTCTGCTCTGCGCTGGTCAGGCCTCACCTGCAGTGCTGCGTCCAGATGTGGAGTCCTCAGTGCAGGTAGACATGGAGCTGTGCGAGTGCATCCAGAGTACAGCCACAAACACGAACCCAAGGATGGAACCCCTCTCCTGTAAGCAAGGAGAGCTGGGCTGTCAG
>NW_011277389.1:0-500 GCF_000146605.3 Meleagris gallopavo
AATGGTATATGTGTGAGAAATTGTCATGCTTTTGTAGTCTATGTCCCATTTGGATATGTGAAGTAGTATTTTTGGTGGAAAATGTGTGGAATTTCAAGAGAACTGGTAGAGCTGGGAGAAAATTTCTTACCTGGGGGGGGAAGGTCATGTGTCAGTGGGCAAGCTGGTGTTTCTGGGAGAAAATGCCACCTTTCGGGGGACAGAAATGTATTTCGGATAGAATGAGCCACATATTTGTGAGGAAACGGGTGTTTCTGAGGGAAACTGCCATCTACTTTTGACACAGGTGGTGGTTCTGCAATAAATGCCCCAAAGTCTGGGAGTAAGCGTCATAATGAGGAATGTAATGGAGTCGATTCTAGTTGAAAAGTTGTAATTTTTTTGAATTTAATCTGTTACTTCTGCATGGTAATGTGATATTGCTGATTCAATTGATATTGGTGATTGTAAGGTAGAGGTCATCAGAAGCGCACACGGAAACGTATTGCCAGACTACAACA
>NW_011277391.1:0-489 GCF_000146605.3 Meleagris gallopavo
ACTTGAAAAGGCCTGAGGCTCAACCTCTCACCTTACTGTACGTTCTGATAAAACAGCATGCTAAAGAGAAAATTAGCCCTTATGAAATTATGTATGGAAGACCATTTCAGGTGTTGGTGGATAGTATTGACGTATGCCAATTAGGTGAACTAAAACTAAGAGAATGTCATCTCTTTGGGAAAAGTCCTATCTTCTATCCACAGGTTTGTGGCTCCAGTGGCACCAACAACTCTGGAAGTCGCAGCGCATCCATTCCAACATGGTGAGTGGGTGTATCTATGGACTTGGAGCTCTGAATCACTACAGGACAAGTGGAAAGGACCATATCAAGTACTACTGACAACGCACACTGCTATCAAGGTGGCAGGAGTAGACTCTTGAATTCATTTCAGAAAAACAGAAAGTGCCCAGCCCACAGTGGCAAGTAGAACAGACTGCACTGATGAAACTGAAATTTCACGCAAATGAATGCAACTTGTAAACAGGGAA
>NW_011277392.1:0-475 GCF_000146605.3 Meleagris gallopavo
GGCCTTCTATGATGCTGTCACATGCTGGGTGGATGGGAGAAGAGCGGTAGATGTAATCTACCTTGATTTTAGAAAGGCATTTGATACTGTCTCCCACGACATCCTTATAACAAAGCTGAGGAAGTGTGGGATAGACGAGTGGACAGTGAGGTGGGTTGAGAACTGGCTGACTGGCAGAGCACAGAGGGTCGTCGTTGGTGGTGCAGAGTCTGGCTGGAGACCTGTGACCAGTGGTGTCCCCCAGGGGTCTGTGCTGGGTCCGGTCTTGTTCAACATCTTCATCAATGACCTTGATGAGGGGATAGTGGCCACCCTCAGCAAGTTTGCTGATGATACGAAGTTGGGAGGATTGGCTGACATGCCTGAAGGCTGTGCTGCCATTCAGCAAGACCTGGACAGGCTGGAGAGCTGGGCAGTAAGAAACCAGATGAGGTTCAAACAAAGCAAGTGTAGGGTCTTACACCTAGGGAGGAAT
>NW_011277393.1:0-463 GCF_000146605.3 Meleagris gallopavo
ATAATGAACTACCCGAAAATGAGAAGACATATGCCCTATTCACAGATGGATCGTGTTGTATTGTGGGGAAACACCGCAGATGGAAAGCCGCTGTGTGGAGCCCCACACGACAAGTTGCAGAGGCCACTGAAGGAAAAGGAGAATCGAGCCAATTTGCAGAGGTAAAGGCTGTCCAACTGGCCTTGGATGTTGCTGAACGGGAGAGGTGGCCAATGCTTTATGTTTACACTGACTCGTGGATGGTGGCAAATGCTCTATGGGGGTGGTTACAGCAGTGGGAGCAAAACAACTGGCAAAGAAAGGGTAAACCTATTTGGGCTGCTGACCTGTGGAAAGATATTGCTGCCCGAATAAAGAATATGGTTATAAAGGTGCGTCACGTAGATGCCCATGTGCCCAAGAATAGGGCTACTGAAGAGCAGCAAAATACCATCAGGTAGACAGAGCTGCCAGATTGAGGTGG
>NW_011277394.1:0-362 GCF_000146605.3 Meleagris gallopavo
ACAGCCTTTCAATACCTCAAGGAAAGAACAAGGAAAATGGAGGTGAAATCTAAGGAAAAGGTCTTGTACAGTGAGGGTGCTGAGGCAGTGGCACAGGTTGCCTTTCAAGGTGAGCCTGGCTCAGACTCTGAGCAACTTGATCTAGCTGTGGATGGTCAGCATGGGGGAGTCGGATCACATCGCAAACCTACCTGCATACAAGCAGCGCACCAACATGGGGTGCATGATGTTCATTACCTGCTGGACAGATCTCACACCACTGACTGGAGGAGCCCCAGGCAAGCCTTCAACTCCATCAGGCTGCAAAATGAAATCAGAAGAGACGCAGAACAGAATTTAAACACAACAAGGATGCACACAAT
>NW_011277396.1:0-479 GCF_000146605.3 Meleagris gallopavo
ATGTGGGGGGGAAAAGGTGAGGAATGTGTGAGAAAGCTGGTGTTTCTGGGAGTAAATGCCATCTTTTGGGGGCTAGAAATGGTCTTTCTGGTGGGATGTGCCACATCTTTGTGAGGCAATCGGTGTTTGTGAGGGCCAATGGCATATATTCTGGATCGAAATGGTCTTTCCGCAGTAAAAGTCCAAAAGTCTGGGAGTAAGTGTCATGATGAGGAATGTAATGGAGTGTAATTGGGAGGAACTGGGAGGAATTTCTCGGAGTCGTGGTCTTTGTGGGTGCATATGTCCCATTTAGGGAAGGAAAGGAGTATTTCTTAGCAGAACTGCCATAGCATTTAGGGAAAATGTCCTATCCTAGGGAGACAAGTGGTATTTGTGGGAGAAGATGTCCTATTCTTGGTTGCAAGTGTCCAATTTGGTCTTGTCATCTAGTCTTTTGGAGAAAACGTGCGGTAGTTTGAAGAAAACAGGTATGTCTG
>NW_011277397.1:0-329 GCF_000146605.3 Meleagris gallopavo
CAGCACAGGAATGATGTGGAGCTTTTGGAGCAGGTCCAGAGAAGGGCCACGAAGATGATCAGAGGGCTGGAGCACCTCTCTTAGAAAGAAATGTTGAGGGAACTGGGATTGTTTGTGTGGGAGAAGAGAAAGCTCTGGAGATAGCTCATGACAGCCTTCCAAGACTCGAAGGGAGCGCATAAGCAGGAGGGGGCAACGGCTGTTTAGGAGGGTTGGATAGCGATAGGACAAGGGGAAATGGTTTTCAAGTGGAGACGAGGGGAGGTTTAGGTTGGTTCTTAGGAGGCAGCTTTCACGCCCAGGGTGGTGACGCACTGGAATGTGTGCTT
>NW_011277398.1:0-441 GCF_000146605.3 Meleagris gallopavo
TCACATTGAGTTTGCTTACGGTTTGCTTTGCGTTTTCCTTCTGTGTAGAGGCAAAAAGAGTTGAAGGCTACAAAGTCCAAAGGCAAGGACATGCCAGAATGTGTAGCCCCATCTTTTCCCATTAACTACATACTGGGCTTCTGTATGTCCCACTGGAAATATTCCCTGAGAGGCCTCCTAGCCAAATTTCCTTTGTCTTTTTGCTGCTATCTGCTTCTGTGGTACCCATGTTTCTGCAATTTTGCTGTTGACAAAATGAGTTTATCTTTTTTCTTGTCTTTACAGCAAGAAGAAAAGACAGAAAGAGAGGAGAGCGGAAATGAAGAAGGCTTCTCTGAGAGCTGCTGCTGCACGTGCAGAGGTGAGTCCTTGGCACTTACAGGGCAGCACAAGCCAGCCCAACTCAGTGCTCCATGTCTCATTGCAGTCAATAAACAATCA
>NW_011277400.1:0-306 GCF_000146605.3 Meleagris gallopavo
TTTCTGCAGTCTGCAGATCCAGAATCCAAAGGGAAAATGCAACAATTAAGGACAGATACAGATATGCAATATACATTTCACAGATGTTTTATATCCCTCAAATTATATATATGCCTTTTGCAAAGAAAAAAATACTTCATTAACATTACAGCTGTTTTTCTATATGCCATATGAAAGAGAACCAGTAGAAGGGAAGGATAGCTCTCATCAAGAAAGCACCCAGACTGATCATATAGCACTTCATGCAATCATAGAATCACAGAATGGCCAGGGTTGAAAAGGACCACAATGATCATCTCATTTCAA
>NW_011277403.1:0-420 GCF_000146605.3 Meleagris gallopavo
CTAGCTTGAGCACAAGAAGCAACTTCTTATTCTATAACATGTCTATGAGACACCTTAAAAATATGTATTTTGCTATCTGTATATTTCACTGCCTTTGCCTCCCACTCATTTTAATAAGCATATTCTCTGAATGCGTGCTTTCTGTGAACCCTGTAGCTCTTGGCAGCAGCCTTATCTTTCTGCATATTGCATCAACAGGTATGTCAGATGAAGGTAGAATTTAGATGACTGTTGTGCTACCTGAAAGGCTTTAGACTGCCAACAGAAATGATTGTCTTTGTCAATTGGTGAAAGATACTCAGAAAATCAGATTAAATATAAACGTAAAAGAAAAAAACAAAACTACCAACAACAGATTAAGATACTCAGGAAATAAAGAAGATATTTGCACATTGCTTGCAGCATGTTTATACCTGACTC
>NW_011277404.1:0-530 GCF_000146605.3 Meleagris gallopavo
TTCTCCCAGTGCTTAAATGTACCGCCTCCCATTGCTTTCAGCATAGTTTTTAACAACCCATTGTATCGTTCAATCTTACCTGAGGCCGGTGCATGGTAGGGAATATGGTAAATCCACTGAATACCATGACCTTTAGCCCAGGTACCTACAAGAGAATTTTTAAAATGAGTCCCATTATCTGACTCAATTCTTTCTGGGGTACCATGTCGCCACAGGACTTGTGTCTCAAGACCTAGTATGGTATTTCGGGCGGTAGCGTGGGGTACTGCATAGGTTTCAAGCCACCCAGTTGTTGCCTCCACCATGGTGAGCACATAACGCTTACCATTACGAGATCGTGGCAAGGTGATATAATCAACCTGCCATGCCTCCCCATATTTGTACTTTTGCCATCGCCCTTCCTCCCAGAGAGGTTTCATTCTCTTGGCTTGTTAATTGTGGCACACGTGTCACAGTCGTGATGATTGCGCAATAGCATCCATAGTTAAATCCACCCTCGGTCTCTAGCCCACTTATATGTCGCATCTCTT
>NW_011277405.1:0-442 GCF_000146605.3 Meleagris gallopavo
CATCCTTCGGGTTCGTGTTTGTGGCTGTACTCTGGATGCACTCGCACAGCTCCATGTCTCCCTGCACTGAGGACTCCGCATCTGGACGCAGCACTGCAGGTGAGGTCTCACCAGCGCAGAGCAGAGGGATGGGGATCTCCTCCCTTCGCCCGCTGACTGCGCATCTTTGGATGCAGCCCAGGATACGGTTGGCTTTCTGGGCTGGAAGGGCCCACTGCTGGCTTGTGTCCAGCTCCCACCCACCAGTACTCCCAGGCCTTATGGAGCAGGACTACGCTCAGTCCTTTCATCCCCTAGCATGTTTGGTGGTGGCTGTTCCCTCATCCCAGCTACTGACCCTGCACTTGGATTTGTGGCCACTGCTCAGCCTGTTGAGGTCTCTGTGGATGGCATCCCGTCCCTCTGCTGTGTCACTGCAGCCCACAGCTTGGTGTCCTTAGGG
>NW_011277408.1:0-405 GCF_000146605.3 Meleagris gallopavo
CCCTGGGATTTGTGGGAGAAAAAGTCACACTTTGGGTGAGTAAACTGTTATTTCCGGCTCGAAAAGTCATATTTTGGGGTGAGGAAACTGTTAATTCTGGCCCCCAACTGTCATATTTTTCTGGAGAAAGTGGTATTTCTGGGCGAAAATGTCCCGTTTTTTGGAGAAAGCAGGTAGTCCTGGGAGAAAATGTCGTATTCTGGGGGAGAAAGCAGGCATTTCTGGGAGAAAATGTCATATGCTGTGTGAGAAAGTGGTATTTTGGGAGAAATGTCATATTTCGGGGAGAAACCTGGCATTTCTGGCAGGAAATGTCATCTTTTCTTGAGAAAAGAGGCATTTCTGGGAGGAAATGCCATACGGTGGGGGGAGAAAATCTGGCATTTCTGGCAGGAAATGTCATTC
>NW_011277409.1:0-514 GCF_000146605.3 Meleagris gallopavo
ATGGAGAACGAGATGAAGGAGTGGCATAAACAACCTACTCCTGTACTTCAAGCACGGGCAAGAGAGTTACAAGACAAATCAACCACCAAGATGAACTTCTCCAAAAAGGTGATTGCTCCAGTTGCTGCAGACAATGAAGGTAACAAATAGAGGGGCCCTGCCCCCAGCCAGGGCGGGGAAAGGGATAATAGAGTTTATTGGACTGTGTGGATTAGATGGCCTGGCACATCAGAATCACGGAAATATAAGGCCCTGGTGGATACTGGTGCACAGTGCACTCTAATGCCCTCGAGTCACCAAGGGACAAAATCAATTTATATTCATGGGGTGACTGGAGGTTCCCAAGAGCTGACTATGTTGGAGGCCGAAATCAGCCTCACTGGTAAAGACTGGCAAAAGCACCCTATTGTGACTGGCCCAGGGGCTCCATGCATACTTGGTATTGATTACCTCAGAAGGGATATTTAAGGATCCCAAAGGGTATCGATGGGCCTTGGAATAGCTGCTGTAGACA
>NW_011277410.1:0-503 GCF_000146605.3 Meleagris gallopavo
AAAAAACCCACACAAGTATTTCCAAAATCAAGGGCACTCTGTACATTTAGAAAGCCTATGCAATATAGCCAAAGCCCATTAGAGATATTTTTAATGTAAAAAAATTTTTTGTAATATTTCCAAAATCATGATATTAAAATAAGAAATATATTTCCTAGCTGTGTTCCAAGGTTATAAATTCAGATTCCAGGAGCAGATGCTAAATCCTTTGTAGCTTCTTAACAGTAATGCTGTGTGAGGTTCGGATGTGCAAACTGACTCTGATTGCTTGCATGTTTAGTAGAATGGGGAAGAAAAATAGCAAAAAACTTTTCTTAAAGCACAACTTTTGGTAATGTAGTGGTTCTCTATTTACTAGCACTGTCTTTTCCCAACTTTTTAAAAGATTGTTAGATTATTATTTAATAAAATTCTCAGAAAAAATCTTAGTTTTTTATATTTCAATGATTGGCAATGAAACAGCAATCACATAATCTCACAATGCATTTCTGAATCTTAATTTT
>NW_011277411.1:0-386 GCF_000146605.3 Meleagris gallopavo
GGATTCAAATGTACAGTTGTTTCCCAGTCCAGTTGTGCAGAATAATATTTTTACAACCATAGAAGATAAGGTGGTATTTTAAGAGAAAGAAGGTTTAGGTTAGTGTCTTAAGGTGGTAAAATCTGATTTCTTCTAAGATCTGATGGTAAAGAGAGTCTGAAGTGTCGTTAGTTTATGCTAATTAAATTTATTTCATTTCAAAATTTGGTGGGAGAAATTGGGAGGTGCTTGTTGTTTTGAGAAGATTGACTCTTTTTCTTTGGGCTTCTTTTTCAGGGTTTTAGATTTTCTTCCCTTTCCTGTCAGGAGACAATCAGGTAAGTTAAGGAAATCAAATCATCTGGCAGATTGCTTTTCTGAAAAGGACTTGCTGACTTGGACGTATA
>NW_011277412.1:0-359 GCF_000146605.3 Meleagris gallopavo
TATTATACAATATTATTCTTAATAACGCTGGGTTTGGTTCTGGGCAGCCTAGTCTTGTGGTTGGTGACTTTGCACATAGCGGGATCTAGTTGAAACTAGTTGATTATTGTGGTCCTTTTCAAGCCACGCCATTCTATGATTGTATGTATATTGTGTGAGAGTAGTCAGAACATACAGTCAGAAAATACAGTGCATTTAGTTCAGCATCTTAAATTTTGGCACTTTTCTGTGGCAGAGAGGGAAGAGACAAGAACAGGGCCAACTGTATGCTTATATTTTCAGGTGTACTCATACTCCTCATTAGCTATGTGGAGTTGTCTGAATTGTTTTGTTGTGTTTGTTTGTGGTTTTTTTTCCCC
>NW_011277413.1:0-460 GCF_000146605.3 Meleagris gallopavo
ACCATCCACAGCTAGATCAAGTTGCTCAGAGTCTGAGCCAGGCTCACCTTGAAAGGCAACCTGTGCCACTGCATCAGCACCCTCACTGTACAAGACATTTTCCTTAGATTTCACCTCCATTTTCCCTTGTTCTTTCCTTGAGGTATTGAAAGGCTGTTACCAGGTTACCTTGGAGCCTTCACTTCTCCAGGAGGCTGAACAGCCCAGCTCTCCTTGCTTACAGGAGAGGGGTTCCATCCTTCGGGTCGTGTTTGTGGCTGTACTCTGGATGCACTCGCACAGCTCCATGTCTCCCTGCACTGAGGACTCCACATCTGGACGCAGCACTGCAGGTGAGGCCTGACCAGCGCAGAGCAGAGGGATGGGGAGTCTCCTCCCTTGGCCGCTGACTGCGCATCTTTGGATGCAGCCCAGGATACGGTTGGCTTTCTGGGCTGGAAGGGCCACTGCTGTCTTGTGT
>NW_011277414.1:0-873 GCF_000146605.3 Meleagris gallopavo
TGGAAACCCCCTCTCCTGTAAGCAAGGAGAGCTGGGCTGTTCAGCCTGGAGAAGTGAAGGCTCCAAGGGAACCTGCTAACAGCCTTTCAATACCTAAAGGAAAGAACAAGGGAAAATGGAGGTGAAATCTAAGGAAAATGTCTTGTACAGTGAGGGTGCTGAGGCAGTGGCACAGGTTGCCAGAGACATGGTGGATGTGCTGGCCCTTTCAAGGTGAGCCTGGCTCAGACTCTGAGCAACTTGATCTAGCTGTGGATGGTCAGCATGGGGGAGTCGGATCACATCGCAAACCTACCTGCATACAAGCAGCGCACCAACATGGGGTGCATGATGTTCATTACCTGCTGGACACATCTCACACCACTGACTGGAGGAGCCCAGGCAATCCTTCAACTCCGTCAGGCTGCAAAATGAAATCAGAAGAGACGCAGAACATAATTTAAAACACAACAAGGATGCACACAATGCCCTTAAAATCACCCTCCGCAAGGATGCAATTACCACATGAATTACAGCCATCCAGCTTCAGATCCTTCAGAAAAGCAGAGCTCACAGCTCTGAAAGAAAGCAGGAATCACTCACCCCATTCTAAGGGCTCACCCCACACCCCAAAGGAAGCAGTCTCCAGATTCAGATGCTGCTCTTACACCTAGCAGCCCTTCAGCGCACTTGCGATCCCCCAAAAAGAGAAGATCACAGCCCTGAAAGAAAAAGAACCACTTACCCATTCCAAGGACCAATACTCCCCACACTCTCAAGTGAAGGAAGCAGCTTCCAGGTCCAAATACCTACCAGCCCTTAAGTACGCTCAGGGTTCCCTGCTAAAAAAGGAGAGAGAGCAGCTCCACAATGGAGGAGAAAAAATAAAAATAA
>NW_011277415.1:0-505 GCF_000146605.3 Meleagris gallopavo
TCAGGGAGGGGTGGAGCCTGGCTCTGCCCCACTCCACAGCCAAACTGCCCCCAGCTGTGCTCGCAGGGCTGCACCCCGCCCCAGGTGTTGCCACAAAAACAGGAGGGCAAGGGAATGCCCAGGCAAAGGCAAGGGCCAAGAGAACATGGAAGGAAATGCCAAGGATGACGGCCCAGACAATACGGCAGGGAACGCCAAAACTCAATGCCGACATGAATGTGGCAACACAAAGCCAAGGGGTCATTAGGCCAACAGAATGGGGCAAGGAACACAAAAATCAGAGGACAAGAGAATGTAATAGTGAAAACAGTGCAAGACCAGAGACAAGCAAGACACAGAACAAAGAGGATAGGCAGCCTTCTGGGCACCATGAAGCGCAATTCAGAGCTCTGGGGGAACCCTATTGTGCCGGGCTCTGGAATGGGTAAACGCTGGCGGGTGTGCATCGCCCTTACCTGCTGGGCAGGACAATGACCAGTCAGCAAAGTGAGGTTCCGGGGCATGG
>NW_011277418.1:0-383 GCF_000146605.3 Meleagris gallopavo
GCACAGAGAAGGAAGGACGGCAAGAAGGACGTCTGGAATGCATTAATTAGTTCGGTTTCAGGCTTAGGTGAAAGTCAGCTGTGGGCAATGGTTTGGGAGCCCAAAAGTAGAGGTCCCACTGAGATTTGAACTCAGATCGCTGGATTCAGAGTCCAGAGTGCTCACCTTTACACCATGGGACCAGCTGCACACCTGCTCTATGGCCTCTCAGCAACAGAATGGACAGACAGACCATTATCCCATTCCATGCATGGCAAAGTACAAAGGCACATGGGATTTGCCTCCCAGAGCACCTGTCAGTCATTGTGATGTGGAAGAGTTGGGAAACCTGAAGTGCAGGCATGCACAAGTCACATAGCTGTGGAGTGCAGAGCTTCTGGACT
>NW_011277419.1:0-343 GCF_000146605.3 Meleagris gallopavo
CCATTGCTGATGTGGTCTTCGAGGTATCCTAAACTATTCATATCAGAACAGCCTGAGGGTGCATGAGGAAAAATCCAGTAGTATCCATGCATACTCATGTCAGGGCTTGTGAAGCCTGGGCACCGCACTGATGTGTGCCACCAAAAGCACAGCAGAGATGTGTGCAGTTCCCTGCTTCTGGAGGGTGGGTGAATCTGGGAGGCCGTGAGCCCACGTGGGTACTGCAGGCATCCAGGTCCTGGCGACCCTGCAGCCACACGGCCTTGGACTTTGGTGTTGTGGTGGGGCAAGAACCCGAGCCCTGAGCCCCAGGCACGTCCCCTCTGCCAGCACCGTGTGTGGG
>NW_011277422.1:0-427 GCF_000146605.3 Meleagris gallopavo
GCGAAAATAAAGGCAGAGACATAGTATTCAGAGGTAGGCGTAGTGCATTCTGCATGTAGCCAAGGCGAAGTGCAAACCGCTCCTTTCCGATGTGCGCACAGGAGCCCGCTCACTCGTCGGAGAAAGCAGCCGGCTGAAGTGGCCCGTTCTCGGCAAGCGAGAAACACGAGACCGCTGCTGACGGCTGAAAGCGGCGTTCGGGAGAAACGCAATTTCTCGGCCAGCTACGGCAAAGTCTCCGGAGCGGTTCAGCGCGAATGCCGCTTTCTACGCGTGAGAGCGAAGGAGTGCGATTCCGATGCCGACAAGTGCGAATTCAGCCTCCTGCACTACCTGCGAGTGGGGGTTTTTCTGCGCAGTCCTGAAAGGATCTCTCCCCACTTTCTGAAACGCTCTCCCTCGAGAGCACTACAGCTGTCGCTCCTCG
>NW_011277426.1:0-428 GCF_000146605.3 Meleagris gallopavo
GAAAATATCTTGTTTGTGTATAGCAGGAAATAACTCATCATTTGAATTTTCCATGTACTTACTGTGTAATTTCATCAAGAGTATCAAAATGGCCATCATAATTGTAATCGAACACTGGTCCACTCATAACATTTACTCCATTCCTTTCTTTAGCATACTTCTGAAGAAGTACGTCATGGAAATAGTCCCATATGTCTGCAAATGAAAGAAATACAAGCATATTTAATTTAAAATCAGTTACTTCACCACTAAGAAAAGAGAAAAAAGGAACACTGAGCCTTTTTATTACTTATCTGTAACACAAAAAATTTTAACAAAATGCCTGTAAAAACAAACTCCTTACACACAGTTTGGTTTCATTAGAAAGTACGGACTGTACTCTCTCACCTTCTAAAGAGTAATGGTAAATACACCTGTGCAAGCTCCTG
>NW_011277427.1:0-408 GCF_000146605.3 Meleagris gallopavo
TTCTTCTTCTTTTTTCCCTACTTTATTTTTCCCCTGGAAAAGACTAATAATTTAATTGCCGTGCTACATGTTTCATCACTTCAAAAGATAAGGTGTAGACAACAATATTTTGAATTTACTGCTGATGTAGACTGCTAGATTTCTGCATTTAATCCTTCGCTATACTTCTACACTCATTTCATCCACATAACTACAGAAGTGTCAGAAGTTCCATCATTCTTTGTGTCAATTGCATTATGCTTTTTAAAGTAAAATATTCAGGTTTCCGCTAATCGATAAAAAAATGAGCTGAGGAACAAATGACTGCACAGTAAACTGTATATGCAAGTGCTGTGATTACATGTGGATTAAATAATTCTAAACATGAATGAGGCAGGAAAACATAAGGCATGATTTCTAAGCTTATGA
>NW_011277428.1:0-490 GCF_000146605.3 Meleagris gallopavo
GGAGAGCTGGGCTGTTCAGCCTGGAGAAGTGAAGGCTCCAAGGGAACCTGGTAACAGCCTTTCAATACCTAAAGGAAAGAACAAGGGAAAATGGAGGTGAAATCTAAGGAAAATGTCTTGTACAGTGAGGGTGCTGAGGCAGTGGCACAGGTTGCCAGAGACATGGTGGATGTGCTGGCCCTTTCAAGGTGAGCCTGGCTCAGACTCTGAGCAACTTGATCTAGCTGTGGATGGTCAGCATGGGGGAGTCGGATCACATCGCAAACCTACCTGCATACAAGCAGCGCACCAACATGGGGTGCATGATGTTCATTACCTGCTGGACACATCTCACACCACTGACTGGAGGAGCCCAGGCAATCCTTCAACTCCATCAGGCTGCAAATGAAATCAGAAGAGACGCAGAACATAATTTAAAACACAACAAGGATGCACACAATGACCCTAAAAACACCCAACCGCATGGATGCAATTAGCACATAGCCCTATT
>NW_011277429.1:0-509 GCF_000146605.3 Meleagris gallopavo
CACAGCAACAAAAGGAGAAATAGAACAGAAATTGATTAAGTAGAATAAGACCACAGTACCAAAGACACTTAAGAACTCTCCCACGACTTCCATATGTAACAGGTTCAGCAAAAATATTTTACAGTTGAGAAATCAGACTGAAAACAAAACCCCAAACTATAAATAGAAGCAAAATTTCACATTACATGTACATTCATAGTTTAAGAGATGAATGGGAGGAGGCTGCAACAAGTATATCTCAATATTTTTCTTTAAGAGGAAGTACTTAGTTATAAAAATAAAACCAAAATCCCATATTACTCATGTAGGTAGTGCTCAGGTTTTGGACCAGAGGGGGAAGGCTTTAGGCAATTCTTTTCTTTATAAGGTGAAATACAGTATTTAAAGCACAACTTTAAGAAAGAAAAAAAAAAAGAAACAAACCAAACTACAGTGCTTCACGTTCATTTAAAAATAAACTTATGTGCTTCACAGAACAGTTCCAGAAGCGTCAGGAAAACTGGTGAAGG
>NW_011277430.1:0-363 GCF_000146605.3 Meleagris gallopavo
GTTGAATCAGTATCAGAACTTCACTAAAATATCTGATATTCAAAAGCTGGAACCAACTCACTTTCTAAACAGCTTTGCCTTTAACAGTCAGGGACTTTGATTTAAAAATCTGAACTCGTTGCTGCTCTGGAAAGATGTAGTATTGCTAGGTACTCTTGCTGGATGTTGTATGCTTCCTGGATGATTATTTTTTCCTAATAATGCTAGTGTTGAAAAAGTGCTGAGAATTATGCAGCCACCTATCTTTTGTCCTTTTTTGACTTCTATTATTTAGGGCATGATAAATGCTCTAGAGGAAAGTTGTTTTGAGTTTGTAGCATGGTGTGCACAATGTGTTATAGGGGTTTTTGTTCTTTTTTTAAT
>NW_011277432.1:0-316 GCF_000146605.3 Meleagris gallopavo
TCCACCAGGATCCCCGAGTCCTCCGCAGGGCTGCTCCCAAGGGCTTCTACGCCCAGTTGGTACAAGCATCTGGGTTTCCCCTTCCATCAGGGACATCAACAGTGGGGTTGGAGTGCACCCTAAGGACACCAAGCTGTGGGCTGCAGTGACACAGCAGAGGGACGGGATGCCATCCACAGAGACCTCAACAGGCTGAGCAGTGGCCACAAATCCAAGTGCAGGGTCAGTAGCTGGGATGAGGGAACACCCACCACCAAAACATGCTAGGGGATGAAAGGACTGAGCGTAGTCCTGCTCCATAAGGCCTGGGAGTACT
>NW_011277433.1:0-352 GCF_000146605.3 Meleagris gallopavo
AACACATTCCAGATGTCTAACCACATATCTCTGCTGTGGATTGGTTGGATGTGAATAGTCCATTCCTGGGTGGCCCACTGTACAATCCTGTCATGGTTTCATGATTTTTCATTATCGGTATTCCACATCATAACATCATGCAATGCACTGGGGGTTTGACTGCTGATGCTCAAGTTCCGGGTGCCTGTCCAGAGGAGAAGAAGAGCTACATTTCCCCAGGGGGCTTTGCGGTCAGCGAGGAGATATAACTCCTGGCAAGGTCACCTGATGCTCTCTTCTCTGCCTGCGCTTCTCTGCCTGCGCTTCTCTGCCTGCGCTTCTCTGCCTGCGCTTCTCTAGCCTGCGCTTCTCT
>NW_011277434.1:0-314 GCF_000146605.3 Meleagris gallopavo
ATGAAAACTGAGATTTTGAAGAGATTCATCTTATCTTACTGAACATGCTGATTTGAGAGTTTGTATGTCAGATTGTGAAATAAAATCCTTAGATATTACATGCAGTTTGTTTCCTGAAGGTGAAACATAACTCCTGTGAAATAGAAAATTCCTTTTTTTGCATGGTAGGGAAAAGATTTCTTTTAGCAGTAGTTCTATTTATATTCTGGTCTAATAAAAGATAGAAATGTTTATTTGTATTAATTAGAAGAGCATATGAGGCTTATGGTGGTAACATCAGTTTCATAAAATATGTGAGGGTCCCAGAGCTGGGT
>NW_011277436.1:0-356 GCF_000146605.3 Meleagris gallopavo
TGAAAGTTGAGCTTGATGTAATAAGCAATTTCTATGCATTATTTATTTAATGAAATTAAATAATGCCTTATTGCAGAATAAGGAGATGAATTTGATTATTGATGTGGAAGAACACTAATGAAATTGCTATAGAATGAGCATAGTGATGACAATTTTTTTTCTCTGTCACTTTATTTTCAGAAAAAAAATTCATTTCAGAAATAAAGCAAAGGAAAAGCATTGACAATATATATATATATATATTGTATGCTTTCCCATGTTTGTTAATTTTTGAAACTAGTTAAAGCTACAGAATTCACAATCTTGCAAGCTCTGCTTATTTCAGATAAGGAAATGCTCTGAATTTGGTCGTGTGA
>NW_011277437.1:0-468 GCF_000146605.3 Meleagris gallopavo
CTTATGTCTGAAGAGTTCCTGTGTCAGAGTAGGACAAGCTCTTTTAGGTTCAGCATATTGCTAGAGTCATTCTTTTAATTCTTATACAAATGTAAACTCAGAAAACAATTTCATCCAAATGTGCAATCTGAAATAAAAACTGAATGTAAACTTCAGAAAATGAAAATTACAAGAGCACACTTTTCACAAGAAAATCAAAGTAAGTGAAACAAAATTATTCGGGAGGAAAAATGAAAAGAAAAAGAAAAAGCCAGCCTGTTCAAATTCACGATGTTACTGTATGTATTGAAAAATTATAAAGGATCTGGGGGCTCAATGCTCTGCTCTTGCAGACTGTTATCACTCACAGGAGTTCAGTGAGATGCAACAACCTGCATCAGCTGAGGCAGTCCCATGAATCACTGAATGAGGATCTAAGTACTGATCTGAATTTAAGCTTGCTTTAGTTATTCTACAGATCATACACTT
>NW_011277438.1:0-420 GCF_000146605.3 Meleagris gallopavo
CCGCTCCTTTGGTTTCTTTGGGCGGGCCTTCACCAAGGAACGAAGGAAGGTGACGAGCTTGCCGCGTTTCTTTGGCACTGCGCAACAAAAAGAAGAAACCAGGTCATTCCAGTCATTCCAGGTTTGGCTCAGTTGGACAAGGCTGAGCACAACACATTCTACAGAGCACATCAAAACGGGAAGAACATTACCAACAAGTACATACAAAAATGGATTTCCCCATCCCTGGAGGAGTCCAAGGCCAGGTTGGATGGGGCCCTGGTCCCCGTGGTATGCACGAAGGATCATCAGCACAGAGGATAACATGGGATGGATAAGGGAGCTATTAAACACGGAACACACCCCAAAAAAGACTCCACTCTGCTTCCCTGCACCATCAAATGTAACATCCGTACCTGGCTTTGGCACTGAATTGATGAG
>NW_011277439.1:0-450 GCF_000146605.3 Meleagris gallopavo
TATCCAATCACTATCCACCCCCGTAAACAGACGTAAAACGGAGGTCAGCTGCTACTCTCCCATTCTTTTGACCCCTTCAGTCCAACAGCAATGAATATTGGATTAATTTCCTTTATTTCTATGTAGGCAAGAAAATAAAAGAATATCTGATAGTACACACCAAGAGATTTGAACCTTTGCTTTTACACCTCCCGTAGCAGTGTCTCTATTTGTCCTCTCCTCCTCAGCAACACCGTGTTCTCCCTGACGCACAATCACAGAATTGTAGGGCTGGAAGGCACCTCTCGAGATGATCGAGTCCAAGCCCTGTGCCAAAGCAGGCTCCGTAGACCAGCTTGCACAGGTTGGCGTCCAGGCAGGTCTTGAACATCTCCAGACAAGGAGACTCCACAGCCTACCTTGGCAGGAGTTCCAGTGCCCTGTCACCCTCACCGTGAAGACGTCTTATGC
>NW_011277442.1:0-498 GCF_000146605.3 Meleagris gallopavo
TTAAGGGCTGGTAGGTATTTGGACCTGGAAGCTGCTTCCTTCACTTGAGAGTGTGGGGGACTATTGGTCCTTGGAATGGGGTAAGTGTTTTCTTTTTCTCTTTCAGGGCTGTGATCTTCTCTTTTTGGGGGATGGCAAGTGCACTGAAGGGCTGCTAGGTGTAAGAGCAGCATCTGAATCTGGAGACTGCTTCCTTTGGGGTGTGGGGTGAGCCCTTAGAATGGGGTGAGTGATTCCTGCTTTCTTTCAGAGCTGTGAGCTCTGCTTTTCTGGAGGATCTCAAGCTGGATGGCTGTAATTAATAGGGCTATGTGCTAATTGCATCCATGCGGTGGGTGTTTTTTAAGGGTCATTGTGTGCATCCTCGTTGTGTTTAAATTATGTTCTGCGTCTCTTCTGATTTCTATTTTGTCAGCCTGATGGAGTTGAAGGATTGCCTGGGCTCCTCCAGTCAGTGGTGTGAGATGTGTCCAGCAGGTAATGAACATCATGCACCCC
>NW_011277443.1:0-359 GCF_000146605.3 Meleagris gallopavo
GTAAACGCTGGCGGGTGTGCATCGCCCTTACCTGCTGGGCAGACAATGACCAGTCAGCAAAGTGAGGTTCCGGGGCGATGCCGGGAAAGTAGCAGATTCCACTTCCTTGCTGTTTCCTACAGAGACCAACACATCTCTCCGTGCAGTTGTTACGGCACTTGGGAGCACCGCAGCTCTGCTGCCACCTGTTGGACACAATACAGTCATGAAGGCACTGCCCTGCATCCGGGCCTCTTGCACAAACCTGTGCTCCTTGCTCGGAGCACATGGCTGCACTCTGTGCACCATGTTGCTTACCACCAGAGAAGGCTCAGCTACCCAACACCATTTTTGCTTCCATCTTGTCTGAGAACTGCTCA
>NW_011277444.1:0-460 GCF_000146605.3 Meleagris gallopavo
TCCTACAAGGGACAAAATCCCCTGGGGATGGCACTGCGGGCACTGGTGCCCCTCGGCAGAGCCCAGCCCTGCCTGCTGCAGCTGGAACCACGCTGCTGTCATCTGCCATCTCAGCGTGGGGATTTGTGAGGATCGGGAACCTCACATGCTCTACCTGGATCAAAGATTAAGCATTAAACCCACAATCACTGGTATTAAAACCTTGGATTAAAGCACAGACATTTCCCCTCTCAACTTCCAGGTACTCCACTGCTTTAATGCTGTTACAAAACTGTGCTGAATTTGGAGGGACTGGGGGAGAAATCTTCCTTTTAAAAGGAAAAGCACATCGGTGTGGGCAGTCCCAGCTGCCAGAGCCCTGGGGCTGCTGCAGTCAGCGCATCAATAGATCGAGCTGACACACAGCATTACAGAGCAAAGCCTCTGCACAGAGGGAATCTCACACAGATCGAAGGGGTGG
>NW_011277445.1:0-476 GCF_000146605.3 Meleagris gallopavo
AGATGAGGGCTGTGCATAATGAGCAGTTCTCAGACAAGATGGAAGCCAAAATGGTGTTGGGTAGCTGAGCCTTCTCTGGTGGTAAGCAACATGGTGCACAGAGTGCAGCCATGTGCTCCGAGCAAGGAGCACAGGTTTGTGAAAGAGGCCCGGATGCAGGGCAGTGCCTTCATGACTGTATTGTGTCCAACAGGTGGCAGCAGAGCTGCGGTGCTCCCAAGTGCCGTAACAACTGCACGGAGAGATGTGTTGGTCTCGGTGGAAACAGCAAGGAACTGGAATCTGCATTTCCCGGCATGCCCCGGAACTCACTTTGCTGACTGGTCATTGTCTGCCCAGCAGGTAAGGCGATGCACACCCGCCAGCGTTTACCCATTCCACAGCCCGGCACCAATAGGGTTCCCCCAGAGCTCTGAATTGCGCTTCATGGTGCCCAGAAGGCTGCCTATCCTCTTTGTTCTGTGTCTTGCTTGTCT
>NW_011277446.1:0-514 GCF_000146605.3 Meleagris gallopavo
GTGCGGGTTCCACAAAAACAGGAGGGCAAGGGAATGCCCAGGGCAAAGGCAAGGGCCAAGAGAACATGGAAGGAAATGCCAAGGATGACGGCCCAGACAATACGGCAGGGAACGCCAAAACTGAATGCCGACATGAATGTGGCAACACAAAGCCAAGGGGTCATTAGGCCAAGAGAATGGGGCAAGGAACACAAAAATCGGAGGACAAGAGAATGTAATAGTGAAAACAGTGCAAGACCAGAGACAAGCAAGACACAGAACAAAGAGGATAGGCAGCCTTCTGGGCACCATGAAGCGCAATTCAGAGCTCTGGGGGAACCCTATTGTGCCGGGCTCTGGAATGGGTAAACGCTGGCGGGTGTGCATCGCCCTTACCTGCTGGGCAGACAATGACCAGTCAGCAAAGTGAGGTTCCGGGGCATGCCGGGAAATGCACATTCCACTTCCTTGCTGTTTCCACAGAGACCAACACATCTCTCCGGGCACTTGTTACGGCACTTGGAGCACCGCAGCT
>NW_011277447.1:0-541 GCF_000146605.3 Meleagris gallopavo
GTACTTAAGGGCTGGTAGGTATTTGGACCTGGAAGCTGCTTCCTTCACTTGAGAGTGTGGGGGACTATTGGTCCTTGGAATGGGGTAAGTGGTTTCTTTTTTCTTTCAGGGCTGTGATCTTGTCTTTTTGGGGGTATGGCAAGTGCACTGAAGGGCTGCTAGGTGTAAGAGCAGCATGTGAATCTGGAGACTGCTTCCTTTGGGGTGTGGGGTGAGCCCTTAGAATGGGGTGAGTGATTCCTGCTTTCTTTCAGAGCTGTGAGCTCTGCTTTTCTGGAGGATCTCAAGCTGGATGGCTGTAATTCATGTGCTAATTGCATCCATGCGGTGTTTTTTAAGGGCATTGTGTGCATCCTTGTTGTGTTTTAAATTACGTTCTGCGTCTCTTCTGATTTCATTTTGCAGCCTGATGGAGTTGAAGGATTGCCTGGGCTCCTCCAGTCAGTGGTGTGAGATGTGTCCAGCAGGTAATGAACATCATGCACCCCATGTTGGTGCGCTGCTTGTATGCAGGTAGGTTTGCGATGTGATCCGACTCCCC
>NW_011277449.1:0-531 GCF_000146605.3 Meleagris gallopavo
CTCACTTATAGCGGTGCTTCATACGTGTGACAGCCAACAGATGCTCCAGTTTGCAATGATCAGAGCTCAAGTCACTAAGTTTCTTCAGCACTGCAGCAGCGTTTGACGAAAGTGAGAGTGGTGTTGCACTTCTGCTCTTTCTTACCCTTCCAAATACATCCATTTAAGAGCACTGCTACTATTATCCTTCCAAATATGTCCTCTAAGTACACTGCTATTTGCCCTTCTGAGCACGTCCATTTAAATAAACTGCTACTTCATAGCTATGTCCTCTTTCTTCACTAGAGTAAACACTGCTGACTGTTCCAAATTAAGTCCTGTTTGTCTGTTGTAGAAAAATCCTGATAGCAGCTGCTTCATGATGGCCAGGGCCCTATGCCTGGGAGGACAGCGGTTGTTCTTGCTCATGTCTGGGAAGTGCAGAGCACCACATGGAATTGGAGAGTCCTGAAGCTGGGAGGCCCTCTGGAGGCCGTCTGTTCCATCACTTCACAGAAAAGCATTTCTGCTGGCTGTCTCAGTGCTACAGAA
>NW_011277450.1:0-433 GCF_000146605.3 Meleagris gallopavo
CCACTACTTTTTGTTCTTTTGCAGTAGGCATCAAAAGGTGAGACTGAATTGGAAAGTGAACGTGTGACTACTTTGGAAAATCAACCAACTCCTGGGGAGAAAACTACAGCACAACCTCTGCAGGCTCCTTCTGCATCTGCCTGGGGCACTGGCAGCAGTGCTGAAGATGAGAGTCCAGAAGGCACTCAGGGCAGAAGTTAAAATTCAAAATGTGAAAGTAAGAATGAAGGCTTTAACAGAAGCTGTTGTCACTAAATTCAGAGAATTATTCTCAAACCTCCAGGACGTGACTGTTTGCACTTTGTGAGGAAGAAAACATGCAGCAGAAGAAACACTATCTGACTCCTTTCACTGTGCCTCGGGTCTTTTCTAACACTGGAAGAGAGGCACAGATCTTCTGTTTCTCAGGGAGAGAAAGGAGTTACAGCTGTAT
>NW_011277451.1:0-521 GCF_000146605.3 Meleagris gallopavo
CATTAAGAAGAGCGTGTCCAGCAGGTCGAGGGAGGTGATCCTCCCCCTCTACTCTGCCCTGGTAAGGCCTCATCTGGAGTACTGTGTCCAGTTCTGGGCTCCCCAGTACAAAAAAGACAGGGATCTCTTGGAAAGAGTCCAGCGGAGGGCCACAAAGATGGTGAAGGGCCTGGAGCATCTCCCCTATGAAGAAAGGCTAAGTAAACTGGGTCTGTTTAGCCTTGAGAAAAGACGACTGAGAGGGGACCTGATCCAGGTTTATAAATATCTGAGGTGTGGCGGCCATAGTGGTGAGGCCAGTCTCTTTTCAGTGGTACGTGGAGACAGGACGAGGGGGAAACGGACATAAACTGCAGCACAGGAAGTTTTGCACGAATGTGCGTAAGAACTTCTTCACGGTGAGGGTGACGGAGCACTGGAACAGGCTGCCCAGGGAGGTTGTGGAGTCTCCTTCTCTGGAGATATTCAAGTCTCGCCTGGACGCCTACCTGTGCGACCTGGTGTAGGAACCTGCTTTGGCA
>NW_011277452.1:0-478 GCF_000146605.3 Meleagris gallopavo
TGGATAAGTTTCTGTGTGAACAATTGAAGAGTGTTTTTTCAGAATGCTCTGCTAACATGTATAAATAGAGTAGTGCTTAACAATAAAGTAAACTAATAGCCTTTAACCACATTGGTGTGCTGTTATGTCTCTAGTGCGGCCTGAGAGTCCAGAGACTTCCCCACAGGTCCCCTGAGAAACCAGACAAGGTAGACAGCTGCTTAATGTTCTCTATCTCCAAGACAGCTATACTGAAAGCCCACCACTACACTTCTGGGTTCTTGAAGTACCCTGTCCTGAGGTAAACTGTACTAAGGATGCATGGAGCCTCTGTGCCAGTAGTAAAGGGATGTTTTTGCCCCTCATTTCTGGTTAGGCTTACTTCGGCCTACAATACTGTTAACTCTTGGGATCCCCCTGTCACTCCAGATATACAGATGGGTTCTACCCTTGATGGCCTTGGAGTATGTTGTGCACCAGTGTCCACCAGAGCTGTATA
>NW_011277455.1:0-454 GCF_000146605.3 Meleagris gallopavo
ATCCAAAAGATGCGCAGTCAGCGGGCCAAGGGAGGAGATCCCCATCCCTCTGCTCTGCGCTGGTCAGGCCTCAGCTGCAGTGCTGCGTCCAGATGCGGAGTCCTCAGTGCAGGGAGACATGGAGCTGTGCGAGTGCATCCAGAGTACAGCCACAAACGCGAAGCCAAGGATGGAACCCCTCTCCTGTAACCAAGGAGAGCTGGGCTGTTCAGCCTCCTGGAGAAGTGAAGGCTCCAAGGGAACCTGGTAACAGCCTTTCAATACCTAAAGGAAAGAACAAGGGAAAATGGAGGTGAAATCTAAGGACAATGTCTTGTACAGTGAGGGTGCTGAGGCAGCGGCACAGGTTGCCAGAGACATGGTGGATGTGCTGGCCCTTTCGAAGGGGGAGCCTGGCTCAGACTCTGAGCAACTTGATCTAGCTGTGGATGGTCAGCAGTGGGGGAGTCGGATC
>NW_011277456.1:0-523 GCF_000146605.3 Meleagris gallopavo
AGGAGAGAGGAGAGAGGAGGAGAGGAGAGGAGGAGGAGAGGAGAGGGAGAGGAGGAGGAGGAGGAGGAGGAGGAGGAGGAGGAGGAGGAGGAGGAGGAGGAGGAGGAGGAGGAGGAGGAGGAGGAGGAGGAGGAGGAGGAGGAGGAGGAGGAGGAGGAGGAGGAGGAGGAGGAGGAGGAGGAGGAGGAGGAGGAGGAGGAGGAGGAGGAGGAGGAGGAGGAGGAGGAGGAGGAGGAGGAGGAGGAGGAGGAGGAGGAGGAGGAGGAGGAGGAGGAGGAGGAGGAGGAGGAGGAGGAGGAGGAGGAGGAGGAGGAGGAGGAGGAGGAGGAGGAGGAGGAGGAGGAGGAGGAGGAGGAGGAGGAGGAGGAGGAGGAGGAGGAGGAGGAGGAGGAGGAGGAGGAGGAGGAGGAGGAGGAGGAGGAGGAGGAGGAGGAGGAGGAGGAGGAGGAGGAGGAGGAGGAGGAGGAGGAGGAGGAGGAGGAGGAGGAGGAGGAGGAGGAGGAGGAGGAGGAGGAGGAGGAGG
>NW_011277458.1:0-474 GCF_000146605.3 Meleagris gallopavo
ATGCACATTCCACTTCCTTGCTGTTTCCACCGAGACCAACACATCTCTCCGTGCAGTTGTTACGGCACTTGGGAGCACCGCAGCTCTGCTGCCACCTGTTGGACACAATACAGTCATGAAGGCACTGCCCTGCATCCGTGCCTCTTGCACAAACCTGTGCTCCTTGCTCGGAGCACATGGCTGCACTCTGTGCACCATGTTGCTTACCACCAGAGAAGGCTCAGGTACCCAACACCATTTTGGCTTCCATCTTGTCTGAGAACTGCTCATTATGCACAGCCCTCATCTTTGCTTTGGTTTGGTGAGGTGGGACTGCCATTGCTTCCTCAGTCCCACAGACCCCTTCCCATCCCACACTGCCATGGGAGATCAGGTTCTGGACCACCTGAGGACCCAAACATCCAGGAGTCCTTTGGGTCCTGACGAGATGAGTCCCAGAGTTCCGAGGGAATTCACCGCTGCAGTCACCGAGCC
>NW_011277460.1:0-506 GCF_000146605.3 Meleagris gallopavo
ATCTCCTTCCCCCGCAGTAACTGGACGTGGGTCATGGGACGGGATGGGAGAAGGACTCGGGTCACGATTTCCAAAGTTGCAGAGTGGCCACGATGACCTGTAGGCTGGCACCTGGCAGGTACACAATACTCTCTCCAGGCCACGTGCCGCATCCCTCACGGACCGCACGGAACAAGATGCAGCCCCTCGGGGCTTTCTTACTGGGAGGTCTCTGATATACACAAAGGAAGGCCGCACTGAAGCACTGCAGGGAAGCACATGTGTCTCCTCCTCTGGGCTGTGGGCCGGGGCTCTGTGTTGGAAACTGGGAGTCACCTACGGGGAGTACCACAGGCCTGGGGCAGAAAACGCTCAGGCGTCTCCCAGCACACATCTTGTGAGCTCTCCCCAGGACGCCTCCCTCCCACAGGACGAAGGCTGTGCTCCAGCCAGCAAGCAGCAGAGCCATGGCCCGGCACGGCTGGAGCCAGGCCTGGGGAGCAGCGCTGCCACGGGCTCTTGCCCGG
>NW_011277461.1:0-414 GCF_000146605.3 Meleagris gallopavo
AAAACAAGTCTTATTAAAATGATCAGAAAATGCCATGTGGCTAGCTCTACTTTGTGTATAGCCATTGTATAGTGAAGTTTCCAAGAACACTTTCTTTATGCTAATAGAAGTGATATGAGAAGGTGTTTTTAAACAAGCTGTGAAAAACTTATGATAACACAAGTTCCAGTTATTAAAAATAAAACTAAAAAAGAAAAGTGAAATTAAGCGAGAAAAATATCACCTACTCTGGTTAAAGCAAGACATTGTGACAGAACCATATATTTACCACAATGGAACACATCAGATGTGTAACAGAAGAATACATTTCACAATTTACCCACAAGTAAGGAAAGCCTTTAAGGTAGGAAAAGGAGATCATATCAATACTCTTAGAAACAATAACATGGATTACCTCAAAGACTGTTTGAGGAA
>NW_011277462.1:0-454 GCF_000146605.3 Meleagris gallopavo
CTGCAAATATTTGGAATTCCAAAAGACCAGAAAAGAGAGAGAGGAAATTGCTCTTTGGGGCTCTTATGCCGCACGAAATGAATGGAGAAGAAGGAAAGAAACCCGTGACCTTGCACTCCGGAGTTGACACGCGGTGGGACTGCAGGTTAACCTTGGCAAGGGCCTGCTGCAAAGAACCCTGCAGCAGCTGTTGCTCTGAACTCTGGTTTCAAAGGTCACAGGCTGCAGAACAAAGGAGAGAAGGAGGGGGACATTAGCCATGAAGAATGCTGATGAAATTCAGAGGAGATCAGAAATTCAAAATCCTGTATTAGCTGTCTGCACCATGGAGTCTCGCAAGACCCCTGTTTCTGTAATTTCTGTAGAAGACCTTATAATATCCCACATCCTCAGGACGCCAGTAATATACTCAACGTCGGTTCCTCTTTTCTTTACTTACTGTTCATGTGCAAGT
>NW_011277463.1:0-455 GCF_000146605.3 Meleagris gallopavo
TTTATTTGTATAATTTGGATCAGTCTAAACTTTTCTGAAGGTAGACTCATATTTTATGTTCTGAAACACTTCCTCGGCTCCCTGCAGTATTTTTAGTTTATGTCTTCAGCTGTCAAAAGTTTATTTTAAAAATAATTGATTTTGAAGTAATATTTACTGCACTTTAGCTTTCAGCACATCATATGAAAATAGATTTCACTACAGCTGGCAGTGTCTGATGGGATTTGTTCCTACTCCAAAGGCTCTCTGTGTTTCATCCCAGCACTTCAAGCTGCGTTGACTCTGAGCAGCCCCACCACCTCTCCATACCACTGAGATAAGGTGGATCCAGGGAGTGGTTCAGTCTAAGGAACCACAGCTGATATATAGCTACACCCATAGCGTAGGTGTTACAGATCTGGCACACCAAGGGGTTTGGTTTGAAATCAGTAGAATCTGCCCATTGTGCATTGGTG
>NW_011277464.1:0-423 GCF_000146605.3 Meleagris gallopavo
AAATCCAAGCCTGGGGGCAACATCTCCTGGGTGTGATCATGCGGTGCCTGAGCGAGAGGATGACCCAGGCTGGTTACACAAGAGTCATCTTAATTTCTCTGTTTTGTTACTTCAGAAAACGCCATTGGGTGGCCCTCATGTTGTTTTCTTAAAATATGGTACCAGCCCTGGTGACTTTGGGCCAGAGCCCAAAAGGCTGGATCCAGTCCAGGAGCTTAAAGTCACAGCCCCAGTTAGAGAGGCTGGCACACGTCCCAGGGCCTAAAGATGCTGCCAGAGAAGCCAGGAGTGGCCCTGGGGTTTAAAAACACAGCCAGAGAGACTGGCACTGGCCATGGGACCTGAAGCCACAGCCTGAGTGGCCAGCACTGACCCTGGGGATTAAAGGCCACAGCCCCAGCCAGAGAGGCTGGCACGAGTCCT